>NC_057949.1:13588250-13805750 GCF_018555375.3 Anguilla rostrata | reverse complement strand
TTCCCGCAGTCCAAATTACCCCTAGGTATGGGTGCGTGAGTGAATGGTGTGTGTGACCGGCGATGGAGTGGCTAGGCTCCAGCACCTCCTGCGACCCTGACCAGGTATAAGTGGGTATAGATAATGGATGGACCTCAGTGTTTCTATTTAAAAACTTGAGGCCGATGCCTTCTCAGTGGCACTAATATGATTGGAACTTTGCTGCTGGCTTGGTCTTGTGGTCTTCGCCTTTTGCTTGAAATGTGCTTTAGTAAGGCTTAAAGCACCTGTCAAATTTTTTCTGAAGTTCAGTTGTGGCTAATATTAAGAAATTAGAAATGTTGCTATATGTACAAACAGCAACAGTTGGTTCAATTTGATGCTAACTCTGAAGAATAAAGCAGCTTAAATTGTATTAGCTTGATGAATCTGACCTGCGTAGGTGCAAAGAGTTACTGGTTGCTGATGTTGGGCCAAACCCAGTCTTTTACTCAGAAAGAAAAACCACGAGAAGCCAGCCTACCACAGTGCTATAAACTGCCATCTTCTGGGTTCTGTAGAGCAGGGGGGTCCAGTCTTATCTGAAAAGGGTCTGTGGGCACTCATTTTTGTTTTAGCTCGGCACTAAGACACCCGATTCAACAGTGCTGGGCTAAAACAAAAGCCTAAACCCACATTAGCCCTTTCTGGAAAAGATTGGACACCCCTGCTCAAGAGGAAGAAAAGATAAGGACGTCTGCTTCAAAACGCTCACGTTGTCATCTCAATTCATCCAGAGCAACTCTCCCAGACATGGTTTTGCCAAAGCCTGAAGGCCAAAAGAGAGCAGAAATAACTTGCTCAATAAATCTTTCTCCTGAATACTTCATTTATTAGAAGTTCCTTATACCTCCCGAAATTCATATGGAACAAGTTCCTTATTATGAATTCATAAGTATGGAGTGAAGTGGGATTTCAATTTTTGTTAAAAGGACGCTGTCATTCTGGTGGCGAAATGATGCTAATAATTGATATATCCCAAGCTTGCATGAGTAACATGGGATAGCGGAAAGCTACATGGGTTGGAAGTAATCAGGATTTCAATTTGTGGCCCTTCCAAACACAGTTCATTCTGATTCCATCCCACTGTCTGTTATTATCAGGTAATGATGTGGCTGAAATCAAATCAATTGTTGTCTGCTATGCCCAGCTGCGACTCCTCATTTTCTGTGTCCTGGGCCCCTTGTATTTTAGGGAAATTTGCGACGTGCATGAAATGCCAAGAGCAAGGTAGGTCAAGAAACTCTTGCTGCAGCTGACCATTGGTCGGGGTCAAGCAACCACATGTTCTCATGCTCAACCAATCACATGCACACATCACTGCATACTCTCATAGTCAACCTATCACATGCACACATCACTAATGGAGTGCCTTTTTAAACCAATAGGCAGAACTCTCTGATGCTGCTCATTGCCTGCACTGCTTTTTGCATGCTATGCTTGCTACAGCTCAGAGAATTGTACTCACCCTCCACCACCCCAGCCTCCACCTGTTGTTTGGCTCTGCTTGTAGGTACTGGGGGATTTTTTTATTTCTTCCGTTTAGTAGGAAACATGTGTTGTGATCCCTGTGTGATAGGTTAGTGCATGCTGGTGCGTGTATAGTCGCACCTAAAGCAGATCTATTCAGTGCCAAACCAAAAATAATTACTTTGCGCATTCAATAATATATTTAATGTAAATACGTGAGTTGTCCTGATTGAAATACTTGTTTCCTTCTTTAAATCATCGAAGAAGGGCTTGGATTAGGGCGTTGCCATCGAATGGGCACTAAGTCAGACTTTTTTCACCATCTTCTCGGCCAGTACGAACGAAGACCTGTCGGTAGTACACAACGGAAAAACCTTCCAGTGGTGCAAAGGGAATAAACTCACCTGTCGCGGTTTGTGTTTGGAATTCATTACATTCCCGTCTCGATTGTCATTTCGTTAATTGTCTGAGTTCCACTTTGCAGAAACACGTGTCCTTTTTGGACTGCAGGGACCGGTGCTTGTGTGACTGACAGTCCGCGAATGGGTTTGTCACGCCACATTACCAAGAAGGACACTGCCATCAAAACTAATCGGAGACGCGCGCCGATTCTATACCCGTTCCGTGTTCGTTTTGTCGTGTCGCCCGATCAGCCAGAACGAGCCGCTAATTGGCGGCTTTTGATACGGCTCGAGGGTTATCGGGGCTCGCGGTAAAATAAAGGCCTGCCCACTGAACACGCTGCCATGCACAGCAGCGCTAATCTGATCCCGCGGTTCCCTCCAGCCGTGTCCTTAATTAATATTTAACCGGACTGTTAATACTCTTAATGTTTTTAATGGTGTTCAGGGACAAAGAGAAGCCGAACAGCATTTGTAATCGCCCTAGACTGGAAGCTGTGGTCTTTGTTTAAGGTTCTCATCCTCAGCGATTGAAACTAAGCGTGTTTGGCTTTAGATATAATAAGCGGATGGGAGACCTCCTGGGGCTGAAGTGGAGACACTTGGCCAGTAGGGGGTGGGCTTCCTTTGAGTACGGCCAGACAGCAAGCAAATCAAACAGTGTCTCTGTGCAGTAAGGGACACAGCCAGTCCCAGAGGCAGCATCTTTTGGATTGACCGTTAAACTAAGGTTCCACTGAAGCCTAGCTAAGAATTTAAAAAGCTCATTTAAAATCCAGTTTATTTCAAAAAGGGATACCATTGCGGAATGTAAGGGGCTTGTTGATATTCTGGCCAAATTCCAAATTTGGCTCTGTTAGTTTGGTGTGCAGTTTAATTGGCTAAATAAATGACTCCCCAGATACCTCCGTTAATGTGCTGTGAGAATAATGGCTTCTGTGTATCACTTCGGTGGGTCTACAGTGGGGAGGGAGACCAAATGAATCGGTGCATAAAATTGGGAAATCATTTCAGTTTATTATCAATCATGATGTATCACTTTAGACCATTTATGCTTCCTGCAGAAAGAACCCGTAGTATTCTCAGTCTGTCATTTCAGCCAGCAACCAGCCGGCTCTTTCAGTGATGGCAGATTCCTTTAAAATTAGAAATGGTACAAAACTCCAGGTGATAAACTTAAGTGTTAGCTGACATCAGTACTGGTAATTGTGCTCATAATGTGCTAATTGAAGTGCTACATTTCTTTATTAACTTAATTTACTTTATGCATTTGCTTGTCTAGTGCTAAAATGTGTTTAATAAAGATATCCAAGGTGTGGAAAACTTTTAACTTCCTGTACTTGACTTCGTCTGAAGTCGGAATTAAACGATCAAACCATATCACATCTGGGGAGGACCTCAAGGTACAAAGCTGAGCTCTTAAAGCTGTCTAAAATAGAATGTTTCAACAGTGATAGAAGTGTTGATTATCCTTTTCTTTGGAGGCTGTGCATAACTGAGGTTCCCAGCCCTTGCTCTGGACAGCAGGTTTGCTACTTTTCATCGTTACTCACCCTTACAGCAATTAATCACTTAAAACGTTTAATTATACGGTTAGTTCACCTCTTGGATCTAAACTGGTTCCCGATTTTAAGATCAAAACAAAAATGACAGATGCTGCAATTCCCCCGTACCAGAGCTGAGAGCCCCTGCTTTAAGTGCTCAGGAAAGGATTAAATGAGAAATGGGACTATGGTAATGAGCAAAAACAGCTAGCAATATCACTGGTGATAAAAGGAAATATTCTGAAGGGGGGGGGGGGGGTTGCATTACAATCTATTCAAGAATCTTTCCTAAGGAGCTTTCGTGAAGCATGCTTACACAAGCAATCTGAGGCTCGGAATAGAGCAGACGCTCTGAACTGCTGCCGGGAGTCAGCCAGTGGGAACGAGCGGAGAGAGCGGGAGAGACAGGGACTGACAGGGGTAGACAGCGCTGGAGCCCCCGCTCATCCCCAATGCCAATCAAACACCTCGTCCAATCTGCCCTGGCCTTCACTCCCCTTGGGGTGGGGTTGGGGTTGGGGTTGGGGGGTGGGGTCAGCTGGGAGGAGGTCAGGCACGGTGGGGAAACTGGCCAAAAAAGCGAACACAGGGAGCAAACTTCGAGAAAAAAAAATAGTTTTTGCTCCTGAAGAAACAATCCTTGTTTGGAGAACACTGGCAAATCTACATTAGTGCATAAACCAGGATGATCGTTGAATCAAATCAAGATACATATATGTGACATATTTTACAAAAACTTTGTCCCCACAAAAGCAAACTGAGAGCAAGTATTTTTTTTGTAACTACAATAGGATTTCCTAGTTTTTTTGTTCTCAGTAGTTTTATCAACTGAGAAGCACTTTTTGGGTTTGTAGTAAGTTTTTATAATGGTTGGAGAATGTAGACTTGGGTTTCCTGAGCACAGTGAAGTGTAAATGCTGCACATACAGGATTATAAGAAAACTACAAAAAAACTATGCACCATGAAATAAAAGGAGCAGAAACCAAGAAAAAAGGCTTAAAAAATCACAATATGAAACTCCCCATTTTCTTCTGCGATTTATGGACAAACTGAAAATAACAGTAAAAGTGCTTATAATGCTACAGTATGGATCAGTTGCTCTGTTCTACTCACCATCCATTATCTACTTATACCCACTTATCCTGGGCAGGGTCGCGGGGGGTGCTGGAGCCTATCCCAGCGTGCATTGGGCAAGAGGCAATATACCCCGGAGAGGCCGCCAATCTATCGCAGAGCACACACACCATTCACTCACACACTCATAACTATGGGCAGTTTAGAGTCTCCAAATAGCTAACCTGCATGTCTTTGGACTGTGGGAGGAAACTGGAAACCCACGTCGACACAGGGAGAAAATGCTCCACACAGAAACGCCCAGGCCGGATTTGAACCCAGGACCTTCCGGCTGTGAGGCGACAGTGCTACCCACTGCACCATCGTGCCACCCTCTACTCACCAGATGGAGCGTATTATTTCGAGCGCTTGTTTGAACCGCCCCAAACTCTGGCGCCTCTTACCAGGGAAATGGGCAGGGAGATTGGACGCACATTACAGGCCTTTCTCCAGGAGAGAACACAAAGGCATCGCAGGGTTACGTAACACTGCACATCCGCTGTTAAACGGACCGGCGATTTTAAATGCCGCTTCCCTTTGTTTTCACCTTTCTGCTGGAGGCGTGTTGCGTTTCGGCCTTGGCTCGGACGTCTGCTGGCAGGGCCTGCCTGGACGACGGGACCAGAGCAGCCCCCGAGCGCCGCGCGCTAACCCGCTCCATCATGCGCTTCGCCCGCTAGTCGTTAGCGAAGGCCGCCAAACGGGGGAGGACAAACAAACGAAGCGCCTCGTCGTCGGCCTCTTCGATCTGGCGGCTCGGCCTGTTTTCGGACGCGAAGGGGTCCCACGGGGCTTCTTCCGGGGGGAGGAGGTGTTCAAACTGGAGCGTGCCTCATTGTGAGTCCTGGAGTCTCTGTGCACATGCGATTAAAGCCACTTTGTGAGTGGGCTAGGCTTTCCTTTTTTTATTTTTCTAATCGTTCTAGCTGTTTTTGCTCGTGAAAAGCGAGGCCGCTGCACTTGGGGATTGTTCTTTGAGCGCCGTTTAATTGGAGAAGGCATTTCTGGAGGAATGGGCTCGCACAAAGGCGCAGAGAGCATTTAATTCTGCTGGGCGCAGTGTAGGTTTTTAGGAGAGAAACGCAATGAAATATTTACGGGTCATGAAGAAAAACACCTGGATACATCTGGGGGAAACTATATTCAGTGCAGAGGCTGTCCGTTAACCCTTTGAAGAGTAGGTTCTTTGGAATGTTTTTTTTTCAAAATGTCAAGGGAGTGTCCTAGAACTTTATTGCTTTCAGTTACCCATAGAGATTGCTACATCAGCATTAGAATACTCAGTTAAGAACATTCTTACTAAGAAACACATATTTGTGAGCTTTTACCTTAAAGGGTTAATGAAGCAAATGACATCCCAGCATGCCTTTGGTTATGTATAAAAATGCCAGACAGGCCTTCGGTGACATTATTCTTATTAGTGGATAATGTCACTGAGTGACTTAAGTTTTGCTTAATCCCTCTGCAGCATAATTCATTCAAAACACTGTGAATGCCATCAAATTGGTTCTCTGATCTTGCAGTTTTTTGGGGAATCATTGCTTTTTTAATTATCACACTCGTTAGTACATTCCCACCTACACAACCCAATCCGTAATTTACAGTTCAGGAAAAGATCTGACCCACAGATTAAACATTTTGCCTTTGTACTCACATAACATGATGAGAGTTGATGTAGATTGATTACTTTGGTCTTTGAGCTGCGCAGAGCTAAGATTGGATTGACAGCAGCAAAGAAGAGCACAGACCTCTAAAGATTGGATTGGCACCTTTGTTAATTAGCCACGGACTGACCTGTCTCACAGTTTGATTTAACCCTTGCTTTTGGTTTGGGCCAAATCGACCCATTTTGAACTTTTAGCAAAAGAGGTATGAGTCCTTTGAGTGATGCACTGTATTTCATAACCAGTGACTAAACCTGGGTAAATTTGATTCTTGTTTTATGTTTCTCTTTGTTCTTCATCATCTGTATTTGCTTTATCTTTTTTGCCTATATGGTTTCTTTGAATATAATATAAGATAAAGATGAAAAATAATTGAGAATGTCAGTTCAAAACAAATATCATCAATCTCCTGCATGAAAAACGTCAAATTTTAATTTTTCATAGATAAACATGATGCCTTCAGTATAGTGGATTTATATAAATCACATCTTTATCGCACAAAGTGAATGACCCTTTTCATTATTAAATGTGATCTAATGGAGTTAAATGGCAATCATTAACTGTTTATATTATTTATATTGTTTGTAATTGAGATAAAGACAATATATATTCCGTATTTTTGCATACATATTGTTTCTGATATTGCTTTAAATTCTCAGTAATGTCCTGGGTGTATTTGACCCAGACTAGCAGTTTCACATGTGCTAAAAAGTAAACAGAACACAGGTGTTAATTTAGTTGTCTTTGGAATCTACCCAGCCCAATGCACGTTGGGGTAGGCTCCAGCAGCCCCCTGTGACCCTGCCCAGGATAAGCAAGTATAGATAATGGATGGATTACCCCTTCCTTGGTTAGGCTTGCGCTCAGGCGTGCTACAAGACGCTCGTTTTGTCTCTAATCCCCTGAATTAAAGTTACAACAGCAGCATCCACAGCGTGTGTTCCCTGGTTCAGGGTGCGAGACATAGCACACGCCAGAGCAGCAGAACGAATGTGCGAGACGGCGGAGTCTTCACAAAGTGCCTCAGGAGCGCGGAACTTTGCTGGTCGAGGAGACGAGGACGAAATCGAGTGAGAACAGTACGTCTGCCCAGTTTCTTCTGCAAGGTGGAACCGGTTTGAAAACATTCTGCAATGTAGTTAAGGTTCAAAATCAAACCAAGGGCTGGAGCGTTTTGGGAATGCGCCTCGGCTGGGAATCACCAGCTTACCTTTATTGAGTCGAAAATTCCGGGTGCTTCCGTACCTAGGCAAAGCTGAAATACAGTGGGTGATCGACAGGCTTCCTGTCCTTAACAGGTGAAGCCAGCACAAGACATACGCTATAAGCAATTTTAAGCTGCTTGTTTATGCTGTGAGAACATTGGTCTTTTATCGATTAGGACTTTTGGAAACGCCATTAATCTTCATGTTGTCAGCGGGTCATTATCGGCCGAACGTTTTCGACTTCAGTCGACAGCACGCTGTTTATTTGCGACCGAAGATCACGGCAACGCTGGCAGTTTTGTGAAGGGGACGCTCCCCCCCCCCTTTTTCCGTTTTGCCCTGGCTAATTCGTCCCCGTCCCCACGGGTCTCCTGACGCCCGAACACAGCGAAAGGTCACGAGGTCTCTGGGGGAGCGCGCTCGGCCGTTAGCCTCATTTGCTTCACAATGACGCCTCAGACAATTCGTCCGCTCGCCAAACAAAGCCGCCCCTGTTGCGGCAATTACGGCGGCGGCGACAGGGTATTAATTCCCGTGATGTATCGCCCGCTTAGTCGCGGTGACTAATTTGGTATTCAAAGCGAGCGGGGCCTTTAATTCTCGCCTTTAATTTTTTTTTACGTTGCGGAGAATCCAATTAAGGCCAGCGGGGGGAGGAAAAAAAAAGAGAAAAAGTAATAAGATTCCGTTCCCTTTCAATGGAGTGATGGGGTTTAATGAGGTTGGCACACGGTCGCCCTCGACCCTCTCTCTCTCTCTCTCTCTCTCTTCGGCCTGCGGAGGAGAGCCGCCGATCTTTACGACCCCCTCCGTAGTCAATGGACAAGCGCCTTCCGACAAGGGCGCCATGCCTCCATTTGTGTGACACCCCCCCCCCCCCTTCTCGCCCCCACGGCCTGCTTCTCCTTCCATGTTTCGGCTTCGCCTCCGAGATGTCATGCGCCCCCCTTAAATCTGGCCCAAACTGAACTTAAAATCCATCTTTAGCGGGTTAACACAGCAAAACATCACACTAGGCTGCAAAAAAGACTTTTTCTCGTGGTCACTGCATGCAAAAGTAAGCCTTCGTGACCCAATTAGCATAAGTGTGACGAAGCAGAACTGAAAATGCCCGGAAAGCTCACGGCCGTTAATTGGGTGAATGCGCTGCAGCTTTTTGTGAGTGAGGCGGGTGAACCAAGCGACCGTGACTTTGGCTGTCTGCTTTCTTCCTCAGAAGAAGAGCGGACCGCTGGAGCGCGAGCGGGTTTCAGCCTTGCTGAATGAGCTCATGGTTAAGACACGCAATGGCAGCCAAAGTGCAACAGAAACCATTCTCGCATGGAGAACAGGCTTGGAAGTGCCAATTCATCTCTATTAACATCATAAACATGATAAAAGAGATGTCTCCTACGAGCATGGCCGAGCTGCTGCTTTCGTAATGAGCAAGACATCGGCCCTCGTTCGAGCCGTCCCCGATCGACTTCCCATAAATCATCTGCCATCTGAAGCTCACCAATTATTTCTGAAAAGGTTCGACCATACTGTATCTAATTAAGCTAATACAATAATAAGATTCTCAGGCTTGACTGTAATAGAAGTGCTGTTCCATTCTGATTGACTGCACACTATGTCACATTTAAATTTCTGACATAGGCTCTGTGTTATAAACTAACCTGTACAGTTTGTATAAACTTACTCATGCGCCCTCTCTTGATGGTTCATGTATAGGTTTCATAGTTCTGTTAGAATTCCATAGCAAAATAAAAGAAACAAGTTTCCTTGGGTTTTTCCAGATCTTTTGGGGGAACCGAGCCATTTGATAAAATGCACTGACAGAATATTTTGCCGTTTTTGGCAAAATGGAACTTAGCTTCAGCGTCACACCCTAACTGCAGCTATACGTGTCGTTTAACGACAAATGTGATCGATGCGCCGAGGTTTGCATCCCTTCTGACGGCCCTTATAACCTAACTTCACGGCCTTGGGTGCTGCTGTGTATCCCCTTAATGTGCGCCAGAAAGCGGACTTCTGGGCGGGAAGGGTGTCGAGGTCTCGTAAATTCTTGCGTTGTTTCCGCAGTACGATGTAATAAAAGCCTGTCGGCTCTGGCAGGGAAAGGGCTTTGGAACGAGCCGGAAGCCAAAAAGGAAAGAAAAGAAAACACGAGGAAAATAATAAGCAGACTTTGGAGGGGAGCCATTATTCATGGTTACAGATATCTGACGTCCAGACTTTCTAATCTGGGGCCCTGATAGGAGAAAGGCTTGTGAGGAACGTTACAGCGGGGGTCAGTCTGTGTGTGTTTGCGTCGTACTGCTGATGTAAATAAGATCCCGCCTCCCAGAACGTGCCCTGCATTAATCACGCCGTACGTCCCGCTGTGTGGTTTTTTAACGCAGCAGATGTAAAGGTTATATACCCGGTCGTCCAGTGGATCACAGCGATGATGCGTCGGCCATCTTTCCAGGGCAGCGTCCTTCCGCTGGCCTACTATCGCTTTTGAATAATTCAGCCCCGTTTGTTTACATTGCATTTTTTGTCCAGTCGTGATTCTTTGCTGTCAGGTGCGGGCGGTGACGATATCGGAAATGTCTAGAAGGTCTAATTGAGTTTCGTAGTAGTCTGGTGGAGTTTGGCAGAAGCTAATTTTGCTTTTGATTGCCTTCTTTATCTGCTCATAACATAACCAAGTAATCAAGGGAATGGAATGCTTTTTTAAATGATTATTTTAATGTCTAACCCCCCCCCCTTCATCTTCTGGCATGATATAACACCGTTTCACAAACTTTAAATTGCATTGCCTTGATGTTTGAAATGTAAGAAAACTATCCCTGTGTTTAGAGTGCACATTATACCCCATATGTGTTGTACTGTACTTCTATGAGGTTGTGAGGCAGCTGTTTTGCATTCTGAACATTCGAAGCAGGACAAGTAGAGTATTATCGATTTTGTGGGTTTCTGTCAGCTCAAGAAAACACTAACAACGTGAGGAGGCGTTTTACCACAAATGCACAGGAATGAGAGTCATTATGGATTGAAAGGTGACTGCCAGGTGGGATGCAGTTCAGGACACTAGATTTGCTGCTTATGTCATTGCAGTACAGGTAAATGCGTTGCTCTGTGCTGAACAACACAAGCACGCCTGTGATTACTCCAAACAGATAGCTTTCAGATTCATTTAACTCTTTCTGTTGCAAAACAAAAGTGAAATGGCTTTAAAAATCCTACTGTTCCTTGCTGTCTGAACAATCCATTCATTATCTATACCTGCTTATTCCTGGTATACCTGCTTATTCCATGGTTCTGGAGCCTATCCCAGCATGCATTGGGCACAAGGCAGGAATACACCCTGGACAGCTTGCCAGTCCATTGCAGGGGACACACACATCATTCACTCACACACTCATACCTGTGGGACTGTGGAACTTTGTTGAATTGAAAGGAATTGTGAAACCAGATTGACATTGTCTACTCTCTGTGATACATTTGGTTTTATGACATGCTGACTTTTCATTGACTATGCCATTTGATAGGTCTCTGATAAAACACCCACAGAAGAGGAAAACTCTCTAAATATTTATCAGCACTTCACCGCCTGTGTCTGTCTTCCTTTAGAGTTGGCTGGCAAACCTACTTTGGGTTAGGTCCACCAAGAAAAAATATTGAGTGCTATTCATGCTAATTATTGAGCAACAGCTGTGAATGTTGTCTGCACCATATTAATGACTAGTTAATTGATACAAATCAAGTAGCCTAACTGTGCAACCACTCCCAAATACTTAGTGAGTGCAGTTCACAAGTACAATAATATATCCTTTTAGTGACAAACATGATATTTTGGCCATCAGGCCAACCTTTATTAGTTTCTGAGAGTGTGTAATGCCACATTTTCTATTCTCTGCTGTTATATTTCTTGCTTGAAGGCTGTGCTTGATCTCAATTGTCTGAGCACAATTTTTTAAGCCTTGAAAATGCATCTAGTTATCCAGTTATCTTTTTGCCCACACCTGTTTTTGAAGTTGAGCAAGCCCTGATTCAGTAAACAATTTATTTCTACAAGGGATTGATTTTGATGTGACACAAATAATGCTGCAAAAATAACAATGGCTTAAAAGGAACCATTGAACCACAAACAAATTCGACTGAACAGCCAGGAAATTGACCTCTTCAAAATTTCTTCTAACAGCTCGCTATGTCGATGAATTGAATTGGACCATTTCGGATGAACGATTTCTATTTAAGCAATATGGGTATTGTAGTAGGATTCTGAATATTTGTCTCTGTACAGCTCTGTAATATCTGACTTAAATTCTAGGAGAAAAAATGCAGGGGGCAGGTTCAGTGTCATCTTTGTCGTCAAGCAATTTAAGAATTGTGTGACTCACCCTGTAATGACGAACAAGAGCGCTTTGCGCAAGATCCACAACATTCCAAGCTTTCAGCTTGCCTTTAAAAATCCGAGTTTATTGTGATTGTAATTTGCTATCATCTTTGCGAATGGATCACATAATATTGAGCTCAGATTGCGTACACATGAGCAATTTCGGCGCTGAAATGTATGTGGATAACACCGTTTAAATATGCATGATCCTGACAGCGTGCTGTGTTGCTCTGTTCCTGGTGGTGCGGTTGTGTGTGTGTTTCCGCCCACTGGGGACGGTTTATGAATTTTGTGTTTTTTTCTGGTACCGCAGTTTCTCATCAATGCTGTTTTCACCTAGCAAAGAGCACCCTAAGAAAAAACTATTTTGACTTTAATTGCGTTTCAATATGTCGGTGAACGTAACTCAAAGGCGGTTGTGCACATTCACAGTGATGACAAGAATTTGACGTTCCTTAAAACGAGACAAAAAAATATTTACGTTTGCATAACGGCCTGCGGTTTAGGTGAATGTTATTTTCCAAGATTTCGTGCTGGAATATATTCGCGGAGGTGACTGGACAGACAGCCGGACAGACAGACAGACAGAAAGACGGCCTTGGCACCACCAGACTGCTGCTCCACGTCTCTCCCTCATGTCGTCCTCCAACACGTAATGTCACCACCCCCAGAATGCCTTTCATCAATCACATTTCCCGTCAGAGTACAGAAAGATTGCCTTGCCTGTGATGAATGCGCAAACGGAGCTCGTTGCATTGGAAACGAAGCTCATTTTAAAGTCAGGCGACGGCGCCGAATGTTTCTGCGCGGAGGATATCGCGTCTCTTAGACCTCCCGGCCGCTGGGGAACAGGCATCAGACACGGAACATCTCGCAGGAGACTGCATCTATCAGGGAAGAGTGCACTGGAGTGGGCAGAACACACACTCTACTGGGAGTCGTTTCAGAGTCAAACTCCACAGCAGCCTCTGCGTGATGACATCTGATGAACTGGCTGTACGGGCCTTAATCTAGCGTCTGAATTCATTTACTCGCAACAGTGCATTCATTCATTCTTAGTCATGGCCTTATTTAAATGTTGTATTTCAAAATGTTTACTGCCATTCAACTTATTGAAGGGATTATAGCATGCTTTACTGTGTTGAGCAGTAGAAAGGGGATAATTAATAATTAAATAATTCAAATTTTGGTAACTATGTGGTATTTAAAAATTACAGTCGCTTCTCTATTCAATGTTATTCTCATTTTGACCGTATTTAGTCACTGAGGGAAGTATATAATTAGATCAGAGTTTTAAAAAATGTGTCTGATGTTATAGGCAATATTGTGTTATTACCACAAATTAAATGGATCCTGGCCAATTTAATGGTTACAGCGGCTGATACTGGTGGGCATGTGTGCGACATAGGGATGTAAATTTCATGCAATTTTTCTAAACGATCGTCGGCACCCATTAATCGATTAATAATGATTAAACTACGGTGCTTTAAATCTTCTTCACGGCCTATGAAACATGATTCAAAACAGGCCTACCAATTTGTTGGGTATATATCAGAGAGATGTAAGATATGTCCCTGCAGTCATTAGAACATGATTTTACATTAAAGCCCTAATGGCAAAAAAGAAGACTATATTATACAAATATGGATTCACAGACTGAGAAATCTGCGCAGGAGAGAAGGACTGCTGACATTTTTATTACAGGCTGGCTGAGCTGCTACAGGGACGGAGCCAAAAAACGTACCGCTTATTAATGCTTAACTTTGTGATAAACAAAATGAACCGTTTCCGTCGTTTTTCAATTTTTTAAATTATTTTTTAGTCTTTATGACAACACTTTGTAGCCACTAACGTGGTTTTATAATAAAAAGCAAAACAGTGGCAAGTTCACAATTTTGTAAAGTCGGCCACTAGATGAGCATTAAAAAAAAAAAAAAAGGTAAGTCCTAAAATACAGTGAAGTGCCGTGAGACCCCCCAACAAAAGACTGCTCGGTATAACCGATGTCCATAGTACTCTGTGTGTCAGTTGGACTGTTGGGCTGGCCTTGGCTGTGGCTGATTCAAGCCATTTCAGGGAAAATCGGGTTTTTAGCTGACACGGCCGCCCATTCACAGCTCCTAGTAAGCTCTTTGCAATCTGTTCAGCAATTTCTCTGATAGGATGTTTTTATTTTATTTTTTTTGTTATCGGGGATGTTATTTGCTCTGAGTAATCGGTAAATACTGATTTTCAGATACTGAAGGTCTCTGGAGGCCACTAGTACAATACAATTGGCTGTCAGAGACTGTAATGGCTCTTAATGTGCACACGGTAATGCCCAAGTCCTCTGCCTCAGATGCTCAGTAAAGAGATGCGTTCTGGGAGATGGGGGCCGCAGTGACCAAAGGTTAAGTGGATCATGTCACTCTGAGCAGAGCACCTGCACACTCCCTCTCCTGCCCATTGGGAGGACGGGTATGGGGATCGGTCGTCGGGTCATGCTTTTTGAAGTTATGCTCAAGATCTCGGGCAATTTTCTAACTGACCTTGCTTGTAATCTATATAATGGTTATGTGTGAGTTGAATGACAGTTTACATTCACTGTTTTAGCCAGGATACATGTGTGGTCACCATCGAGTCGAGCCACACATCAATTTGCCCAACACACTTGAAAGCTCTGCACCTTAGACAATAGCTCAAAGTTCTTTATTCAGAAACATTTTTTAAGAACTGGCTACATGTAAAGAACCATGAGTTTGGCTGGCACCAGTGCAGGGAGTATGCTTGCTGCAGGAACAAACTTAGGCTAGTACGTACTGACTAACTGAACTAAAATGACACATTGCGGAGAGAGTAAAACTCCGCATTAACCTTCGTCTCTGTGGTTTGCACATCCCTGCTGGCCGTACTTTCCGAGGTGTTCAGCATAACTGCAGAGAATGCCTGCGATTGGTCTAAAATAGCACTGCTTGGCTATGTTCTCCTTGTCTGATTGAGCAGACAAACATGGCATCTTCTCTTTCTTTTTTTTTTTTTTTTTTGAAGTGCTAAATACACTAACGTGACTCTGGAATCATCGACGTCCATCAGTTTTCGCTCCTTTACCACAGCCGTTGTTGCTTTCGCTGTTTGATGTGGCAAACATTGCAACTACCGTGTTTCCCGTGGTTATCACAACCCCAAGACCTGAATCTACACCCCTCGCTGGCGTGGATGGTCATCAATCAAAGCCGCAGTTCGAAGCACACATTTCTTAGGCTGTGGTTCCATTTCGTTTGAGTTCGCTTTCTTATCAAGTATTCCCCCATCTTCATACCGGTCTCGAGAGAGCTTGATGAATGAGAATGGATCATAGGTAGGGTTGCCATAGAGACTGCAACTGATGAATTTGATATTGCACGCATCCAATTATACCGTCATATATCATACAAGCAAGTTATTTGGTGCTTGCCTCACGTTTGCTCGTGTAGTGTAAACCAGAGGTACTAAACCAGTGACTGAATGCAGCTGGTGTGCTTTCGGATCCAAGCTCCATGCTTTCTCCTGATGTTCCGTTCCCTTGCTTCAAGGGGGGATCCCTAAAATCCCAGGGTAAAATATGACAGCCACACCAGGTGATGCTTGGTTCCGATTTATGAAAGGGGAGGGAGCGATTAAATTCCAACGCTTCCTCGTTTTTTCCTCCCTCCCGCCAAGGGTATCAAATGCAAGCTTCCAGCAGGAAGGGAATCCCACAATGCAATGCTCCACACGTGGATAAGAGAGGATGGGGTCGTTCGGTTCCATTTCGGCTTGTTCCTCGTCTATCCTCACTTGCAGAGTACCCGTTAAGTTCACTTGTTGCACGTCACAAATTTCGTCGCAGGGCCACTCGCTTGAAGGAAGAAGGCAAGGGAATGAGGTAGAGTGGAGTCGAATGCAACCCTGTACTCCTGGCCCCTTGATCATGATGAAAGAAAAGAAATTTCAGATGCACAGAAAATGTGCCTGTGCACACAGTCCTTCTCCAGAGCGTTGGGAGGACGGACATTGGGGTCATTCATCTTCTGGTGTTCCTCCTTTAATCAGGGCAGTCCTCTGTATGAACCCTGGAGGGAACCGTGCCTAATTACAGCGAGCAGACAGTGTCTCACAGTGTCTCCCCTCTGGTGAACGCTGTCTTTCTCTCTCTCTCTCTCTCCATCTCTCTCCATCTCTCCATCTGCCTCCCGTCGTATTCAGGTTCCCTCCCTCGCGAGCCGCTCATCTCTCTCTCTCTATCGCGCCCTCACTCCTTTCCGCCGTGAAAAACGGCCGGCAATTTATCAGCACAGAACTTTCCGCCAAGAGATCCCGGAGCTCGCTCGCATCGGACCTCCTCGGGCCGGTCCAGTCGGGGATGGGGGCGGCTGATTGGCCGGTCGGCGGTCGGTGGGCCCGGCTCCTGAGCTCCAGGCGGGAGTCACGTTCAGGCTCCGTGATTATTCAGACGTAACGTTTGTCCAGCGCTGTGCGAGCGTGCTGCGAGCGTTATTCACAGATAGGTCTGGATGTGGACGGATTACAAATCAGCCCATTCCCCCCAATTGTATCTTTTGTATTAACAAATTATGGTATTTTATGTTTTTATTTTCTTTTTTGTTTTTCCTCTTTTGGGCTTGTTAGGAATGCGATCTGTATGAATTCAAAAAAAGATCAAATTTACTTTATGAGACATATTCAAAGACAGCAGCAAATACATTTTTGATGATCTGAAGTCAGATCTCAGGTCATTTTCTGGCTGCCGTTTCTTGTGATCCATATTATGATGATGTGAGAGTGGATGGACAGTTTACTCGCATTGTCGGGACCAGAATAAATGTGTGGTCACCATTAAGTCAAGAGCTGCTTATCTTTCTGTCCAACACACTGGAAACCACTGCACCTTAAACAACAGCCCAAAGTTCTCTGTTTTTCAGATGCATTTTTTTACGAACTGGTCACCTGTGAAGAACCGTGAGTGTGGTTGTGACTTATAGTGGTCCTGAGAGAGCTAAATGAATGAGAACACGCCATAGGTAGGGTTGCCATAGAGACCGAAGAATGTGATATTGAATATATCCAATTACGCAGTCATATACTGTATCATATGAGCAAGTCATCTTGTGCTTGCCTCACTTTTGAATTGCCCATACAGTGTAATGTGGAAAACATTTGGCCCATTTGCATAATTTTTCAATGAATTTTTATCTGCTTGGCCTTGAGGAAGAGATAGATGCAGAACCCTGTTGTACTGGGTTGTCGATCAGTTATATTAATGTCATAATAAGAAAATGTACCTTTAAATGAATGTTGTCGTAACAGTGTGTGTTATGTACTAGATAAGTGTGGTGTACAGTGAACTGTGATCTTTATTCCTCTTAATATATTTTAAAGGCAAGGGAAACCCCTGATGCAAGTAATACAGTTTATATTTGATTGAAATATTGGAGAAAATATGCTTCCTGGCAATCCTTTTTCAAGAAATTAGTGATGATTTCCCAGAATCCAAGGTGCTCTCATGGCAGTACATAGATGTAAATTGTGTTAATAAATCAAAGGAGGTAGGTGATATATATTTTATGTATTAGCTGTGTTTGTGTGTGTGTGTGTGTGAGAGAGAGAGAGAGTGAACGAGTGTGTGAGAGAAAGTGTCTGTGTGCGTGTGTGCATATGTGTTTGTGTTGAAGCCGGTGCGTATGCCGCCTATATGTGTGCCTTTGTGCCACCTGTGTGTGTATGCCTGTTTATGCCTGTGTGTGTGTGAGTAACCTGTGCGTATATGTGTGTTTACACCTGTGTGTGTGTGTATAAGTATTTACGCCTGTGTGTGTGCGTATGCCTGTTTATGCGTGTGTGTGTGTGTTTACACCTGTGTGTGTGTGTGTGCGCAGGTGTACACGTGCGTACACACCGCCCCTCTCACAGCGGCGGTGCGCAGGAGGAAGTGCTGATGTCCTGATGTCCTGATGTCCTGATTCCCGCTGTGAGAGGAGTGCTGCGATTAGCGCTCAGCGGCGAGCCCGTGTCACGCTGACCAGGAGGCCCGGGCCTACCTGCGCACTCAGGCCCACACAGACGCACTCACAGGCAGTGCGCTCCGCGGAACATTCTGTGCCCGCAGCATCCCGCCGGGTCAGGAACCCGCTGAACTCAATCAGCCCTGCTGCGCCGCGAAAAAAAACATCTTTTCGGCTTTCCGTCTGCTCGAGCGGGCCGACTGCTAATGTCACGTGGCGGCTCCGTCCGAAAAGCGTCACTCCCCCGTCACTGGAATAAAGAGGTATGAGCGGACTCATCTGTGTGTGTGTGTGTGTGTGTGCGTGTGTGTTAGGGGTTTGCTGACGTGTTTCTCAGCCTTGCACACTTCCTTCCATGTGCACCCTGAAGCGATGGTCGTGTGGCGTCTGTGACAGAGAGCAGCGGCTTGGGACCACTCTGTTTCCTGCTTATACTCACCACTGTAACCACTCTATTTCCTGTTCATACTTGCCGCTGGAACCATTCTATTTCCTGCTTGTGCTCAGCCCTGTAACCACTCTATTTCCTGTTCATACTTGCCGCTGGAACCATTCTATTTCCTGCTTGTACTCAGCCCTGTAACCACTCTATTTCCTGCTTGTACTCAGCCCTGTAACCACTTTATTTCCTGCTAATACTCACCATGGGAACCACTCAATTTCCTGCTTATACTCACCATTGACTGAGCCCTACATTCTATCATGTAGATTCCAAATGCAAAATGAATCTAATTTAAAATTCCTCCATAGCCGTGAATTTTAATTTTAAAACTCCTATCAGAAAAAGTAGGGTCACCCTATAAAAATGAATAACTGTCCCAATTCCAACATGTATTGGATTCATTTTATGACCTCACTGCACGCTGCTTCATTCCTTGAGTGAAACGGTGTAGGTTTAAGCTCCGCGCGCTCTGCTAGCGTGCTCTGGCTACTGCGGGCGGGTATTTCCAGCCAGTGGCACTGACGTAACTCACAAAGCCTCCGATCTCCCAGCGGGGTTCATAATGAAAAGCCAAAGGCCGAGCTCAGCTTCGCGAGCGCTCGAGAAAATCTAATTCTGCTATTGATTTTCTGCAACTACAGCCTTTAATTCAAGAGCTGAAATATAGACTTCAGAAAACGGTAGACTATGCGCTACTGTATCGCTCCTGGCTGCGCACGCACATTTGCACTGTATGCAGTCATGCTTTATGATGTAAGCTCGCCAGCTGGTCTCAGGGAAAAATTGGTGTAGCTGGTTAAATTCAGTAAATAACAGTATTCTAAAGCTTTCAGGCCCATGTATCATTGATATATCTTATAAAGCACATCATGTTGTTTGATTAATTTCCTGTTTTTGTTTTTTTTTTAGCGTTACCTAATGCAGTTTTGTTTCACCCAGGCAATATTCCTTGATTTTAGGCTCGTTTTGGGTGGTTCTTATGAAGGGCACTGTGAGAATTGTGGTCAGCATGGCTTTCTGCTGGAATGTGTTCTGGTCCCAGTTTGCTCTTCAAGCCTATCATCACTGATCATCCACAGCTTCATTTTAGCTTCGTTTCATTTATCTTTCATGCTTTAAAATGGTGAAATCGTCGCCATACAACGATTGCATGTTAATGAAGAGTTTATTTTGCCTTGCGCAATATCTCATTGTTTAAGTAATCAGAAATTAACTCCACATTCGTGGAAAACACAACATTTCAAAGACAGGCATTTCTAATTCTGCATTCACTTTCGTTTTGAATTTTTCCTCCTCTGGCTGCAGTCAAGTCACATTCTAAGCTTCCAGTATGCAATTTGGAATGCTCAGTCATGCGTTAAAGTACAAGATACACATCCTCCAACATTTAAGTGTTTTTTTGACAGGGCTTATCTTGTAAAAAAAAAAAAAAAAAAAATCAGCAAAAATGAATTTATATAAATAAATCTGAAGCTGACTTAGATGAGACATCTTATCAGTTCTGCCAGTTCTAGAAAAGCCTCTGAAATGAGAATGCCCTGATATTTCGTCCCTCTAGATTTACTGAGCAGTATTTTGCCAAGAAATGTATCAAACATGATTAATGAAAGAATATCTGCTTGATGCACAGATTCTCTAGCTATAGAAAGCATTCTGAGGAAACGAATGACTAGGCATATCCGCTGAATTCTGTTTCAGATCTATTGTCATCCCGTATGTGTGCTTTTGTTGAAAAATGCCAGAAGCCATCAACGCTTTTAATTCATTTCATGATATAGTCAGCGATCCGAGCAGGAAGACAGATTTGTTATTAATTTGTTGTAATGTTGGCTCCAGCTCATCGTCCCCCACTGAGGCTGACGTTTTCCCCAGCTGAGCCGAGGCAAATTTGTTTTGTATTAAATGCTTAATTTTAATGAGAAAATGTGTTTATGTTCAGTGTCTCTAAAAGAATCACTAACGCAGTGATAAATATGGCTGCCCTCAGAGGAAATAGTAGTAACTGCGTCTAAATCCAGGCTTTTGGAATTACAGTACCTGTTTAGGGAGAGCGGACCTGGATCTGTTTAACGCTATTGATCTAGCAGCCTCAAGCCCACACACACACACACACCTATACACACATACGCACACACACACACACATTCACTCTCTCTCTGTCTCTCACACCTATTTTCAATGTACACAATGCATGAAAACAGCATGTTTTCAGAATATGCTTTCTGAAAACATGAATATGCTTTCCCTTCATGGGTTATTATAATTATCTTCATCGTTTTATGAATGTTTACAGAAAGCAGCTGGCAGACCTTATGCCCTTGTGTTTTATTTAAAAAGAAAGAGAGCACAGAAAATGGATCCGTATCTCAGCGAAACACCAAGCAGTTATGCCCGAACATAACTCTTCGCAGCAGAAGCCCAGCGCTCATTACTGAAAATAAGTGCATAATTTCTACCATCAGATCAGATGCAAATGGCAGAATTGGGTTTTTTCCCCCAGTACTTGTAAAGTGCTAATACTGAGGAGGTCGATTATGGTGCAGAACATATAATGAACACAGGTCAGTTAGCATCTATCATGCGTCGCAGATTATCACTGACCAGATAATTACCGACCATAAACAGCAATGCGTTTTTCAAAATTGCTTTTCTTTTTATTTATTTTCCTGATGTGAGTCAATCATTACTTAAAATATTTTAACTTTGAGTTTGTAGTCAACACCCCACCCACCCCCACACACAAACGTATATTACAATGTCCAACTGAAATACAGTTTGAAATAATGTACGCGTAAAAAAAGAGAGACCAGGCTTTGATTGTCGTTTGAGAGAAGCACGAGCGCATCTTGAATGTCTTCGAGCAATCTGCGGACAAATGGAAGGAGACGTTTGGAAACTTCCGGAAGGGATGAATACAGCAATGTTTCTACTGACCCACTTGAGCTGTGGGTCGGCGGCACCGGAGGCGTTTCCATAGCGAGCGGACCCAGGCTGAAAGCTACGTTTCCGAGCCCCCAGCGACTCCGAGAGAGTGTGTCAGCGCGGGGTCCGGGCTAGCACGACAGAAGTAGGTGCGTTTATCCTATGTGGAATGCCATAGCCAGGAAGCTTTTATTTTGGTTCATTCCTGGTAGTGCTTGCTAGCGCATCCTCGCTTACGTATTATTCGTGACTCATGCGAGCAAAATGAAAGTGTTTTTTTCCCGGGGGTTAGCCCGGAAACCCCTGCACACTGTCGGCATCGCTTGCCGCGATGTGTTCACCGTTGACTCTCTCCGAAAAACGAACGGCGAAAGCAGGAGCTTCAGGATCGCTCTCCTTCCGTCGTAACGAGCAAAAGTACCGCGTGGAAACGGCGAGCGAACCCGCCCTTTTTCCACACACGCAAACGCCGCATGGGAAAGGTGTAGCCAGTGCCAGAAAATAACTTGTGATGCTGTTTAACGACTAAGGGCACAGGAAGTGGGAGGGGCTACAGCTGAAATGCAGATCACCGTGTCCAATCAGATTAGAGTGACACGCACAACTGTGCAAACCACAGGCTTAAGTGTCAGAAGAAAAGGACAAGCATGTTATTACAAATCCAGTAAAAAAAAGGCTGAAAGTGATTTACCCTAAAATAAGTTGAAATTAAAGCCATGTAAAGTTATCAATGTGCCGTTTATTATGTTCAAATATAGTTTGGTCATTTAATGAGATGAGAATTTGATAAGGCCAGATTCCGCTTAATGCATGGACACAGTGCGGGGGGAGGGGTGATTGTGGGGGGGAAGGGTTGAAATCACAGGGGTACCAGTGTGGATATGAATGTGGTCTCCAGTGCAGTGCTTCCTTTAAGCAGTCAAAGGTAAAGAGAACTACACAGATCACAGAAGTCCCAGTTCAACATGTTTTAAGTCCTCCACCCTTAACCGTGATTACATTTTATTCAGATTATCTTTCTCCTTTTATTTCTTTGTCCTTTATTTTTATAAGGGTCCTTTATATTATTGTCCTTTATTCGTATATAGTCCGTTTGGGTCAACCGACCCTTCTGGCCCCACCTCCCTGCCCTGGCCCCGCCCACCTGGGGTCCACAGCCAGCAGACCCCTCCCCCCCACACAGCGTCAGCGGTCGGCGTTCATCCTGCGCAGTTTGGCCGGCAGGCTCCCCTCGAGCCGGCCTCCCGCAGGGGGGGCGGGGATAGGGGCGGGGGCGGAGCCGGGGCTGAGGCAGACGGCGGACTGGATGACGGGCTCGGAGCCCACCTTGAGCGCCCGCAGGCCGGGCCGCTCGTCGGGCTCGCCGTGGCCGGGGGCGGAGCCGATGCGCTGGAGGCGGAGCGGCAGGTCCCCCGTGCTGGAGGCCCTCTCGGTGGGCTGCGAGCTGAGCGTGAGTGCCCTCCGCTGGAGCTCGTCCCTCCCCGAGGAGCTCATGCGCTGCAGCTTGCTGGGGAGCGCCCGCTGCCCCGCTCGCTCCTCGCCCCCCGCCGCCGCCGCCTCGGCGCAGTCCGCCGAGAAGACGCGCTCGCGCCCGGAGCACAGCGTGGGCGTGGCCACGGGCGAGGGCAGCGAGCCCTTCTCCTCCTGCTCCTTCACGCTGTGGGGCGGGGTGGGCACCTCGAAGGTGCTGTGGAACTGCGAGTAGTCCACCCGGAAGAAGCCCTCCTCCAGGGACATGACCGGCAGGAAGCGGTGCCCCCACAGCACCTCGTCCTCCGTGTAGGACGTCCGAGCCTGGCACGTCATACCTGAGAGAGAGAGAGAGAGAGAGAGAGAGTGAATGTCAGAGAGTGTGAAAGTGAGAGAATTTCACCTTAATGGGGCGGCTGCTCTGATTGTGGCAGAGAAGAGGGAGAGAGGAGTACTACCTTGTGCTACCCTGATACATCAGAGTACCATCAGTTCCTGTTTGGGGGGACTATGTATAAAAAGGGCTGTAATACCTACTCGGATCACCCGATATGGATCTAAATATACCCTCAACGCAGAGCTGACAGTCTGCAGTTTAACCACTTTAATATTCAGTGTATCGTTTCAAATCCAATGCGTTGGAGTACAGAGCAAGAAAAATGATGTCACGTAATCAGTGGTGCCCGGTCATATGCCATTGATGGCCACGAGTATGAAGGTTTCATTTCAACCAAGTTACTGAATTACAGAGAGGCTGACAGTGAGCATTAGAGAGGATGTGCGTGCCTGCTTGTGTGCGCGTGTTGGTTTTATGACACACTGGTCGTTATTCAAGCGTTCAGCGTCAGTGATTAAACTGAAAGTCCTTTCCCAGGGTGCTGTTCCCTTTGTTTTCTTTTCCACCTTTGTTTTCTTTTCCACGAGCTGAAATAATTCAAAGGCTGAGGTCTCCGCCTGATTTCTGCCCTTGAAGTCAGTAACTGTTTCAGAGCCTCCTCGCCATTGTTCTCCTACTGCGCGGCGTCTTTACTGAAGACAGCCGCTCTTATTCTCCACACATCACGCGCCTACACGGCTCTGTCAACATATACAGTTTAACTCAGTTTTAGTGCCTAGGAATACCACACAAAAACCAGAAAACTACAGATCTTAGTATTTCAGAGGTCAGAAATAAAATAGGCAACCTACGCAACTTGTATTCCACCATAACTTCAGTCTAAAATTGAGATGTTCTGGAACTATCTGACTGAATCCTCTCTGACTCTCTGACTGATGTTCCTCTCTGACTGAATCCTCTCTTGACTCTCTGACTGATATTCCTCTCTGACTGAATCCTCTCTGACTCTCTGACTGATGTTCCTCTCTCTAGCTGAATCCCCTTTGACTCTGACTGAATCCTGTCTGTGTGGAGTTTGCATGTCCTCCCCATGTTGGCATACTCCAGGAACTCCAGTTTCCTCCCATGCTGGAAAACATGCGTGTCAGGTCAGGCATACTCCTGCCATTGCCCTTGACCAAGGCACTGGCCTCAGAACTGGAGTTGACCCCTGGGCACTGCACTGTGGCTGTCCAACGGCTCCTAAGTAACTAGTATGGGTCAAATGCAGAGGACAAATTACCCCACGGGGTTCAATAAAGTGTCTTCTTATCTATTTTAGTGCCACAGCTTCCCAGCTAATGAATCATCCTGGTGACAACTTTCAGCACTTCTGAGGGTCCAGCAGACAAGCTGACAAGTGTCGCTTTTGGCGAACTGCAGTTTCACCCCTAGGTTTATTCTGAGAACTCTCACACCTCTCTCTTTCTCCTTGACATCCATTCGGTTTCTTACCATCCACTCAGGGTTCAAACACTCGCACCTCTAACTGTGAGTGTTTGGCTGGCATTCAATGACCCATTTGTCCTAAACTTTGACTTAAAGTAGAGGAAAGCCTCACACTTTTTCTTCTTTAAAGTTCTTCAAAGGGAGCTAATTTCAGTGACAGCAGAACTTGCCAAACTGAGTTTGTGAAGAAGAAAATATCAATTGAATCACAATCTTTTTTAAAAGGTGTGCTCAGGTTCTGTGCTGTTGGAATGTGCAGTTGCACTTGTAGGCCCATCCCATCGGCCTGGGAGGATCAACACGCATGCCACAAGCAGTGCATGAAGTCAGCACAGGGACCATGCTGCTTGGGTGACATCACAGGCACCCAATGAGATGTGGGTTACCATGCCGACTTCCCAATGTGATGCAACGCAGTAACAGGTTTAGCGTTAATTCAAGATTCAAGGGATGTAATACATTCAGTCAGAGTAAAATGTACAGTTTATTTAAATAAATGTATAGTTTATTTAAAACTGTTTTTCTCCAAGCTCGGTGTGGTAGTTTTTTAAGCTGTAGTTTTTAAAAAGCAGCTACTACTTCAGTTGAACTGTCCTGGCTGAAAGGCTCTCAGCTGTCCCAAGCCTTTTTTTTATACAAGGGCTGTCCACAAAGGTATAGGTTTCATTTCACCTTAGGGGGGGCACACTGATGGAGCACCTAGTGTCACACAGTCAAATGTCAAGTCTCAGAAGCATACTAGCTAGCCTAGCAACTGATAGTATTGCAACCCTCCCCCCCCCACAAACCTACGTGCATGACTGTTAACCACATCTGACAGTAAAAAAAAGGCGAGAATTTCACTGTAGATGAACATGCAGGGAAATTCAAATGTGCTCAAATTTATTTATGAGAAAATAAATGGAATTTACAAAAGTGTAGAATTTACAACTTATTGAAGCATTATGAGCAGCAGCCACTGTTGCATTAAATCGCCAACACTCATTTCATTTATCGGACGTGTTACGATCGCGAATAATAATGCAGCCTGTTTTGACGTCTCAATGTTGTTTGCAAAGCTAACTTATCATTGAAACTGCAAATGTCTCTGCTTCATATTGGGCCTGTTTTTCTGTTCCTACATCTCCGCACAGAAAACAGCCCCTTGCGTTGGCTTAAGAATGGTGGCTTCAAGTCAACCGGAAAACTGCAACCGGGTCGACTCTGGTTTGATCGCGATATCCATCTGTCTTCATCCTGTTCATTACGGCTCTCTTTGTCAAATGATTTCCTTTGACCTTTCTGTCAGCGGCATGGGCCCTGCCCATCAATAAGCGCTTAGGACCCCACAATACAGACCTTGTCTGCCCACGCATATGAGCTCGCCATTTTGTCTCAGCAGAAAACGCAACCCCTCCGAGCACATTGTGGTTCGCCATTCAACCTTCATCAAAAGGAAACCTTACATTGTTCCTGTTTAAACACTTCCACCTGCTGAAGATGTGTGGAGGCCTCTCTCTCGGGTGCGAGCGTGTTTGGGGTGGAGGGAGTTACATTAAATAATTGAGGAAACATTGGACTGGATCGCTTTGGAATAGAGCTTGTTTAATATCTGTGAGCTAAGGTAGCTAATCTTGTTTGTTGTAACTTGGCCTAATTTTGATACCAATACTTTTAATGGCAAGCCTATGCCAGCTTTAATGAATGACTTCTAGACTGTGCTATGTATGTGTGGCATTACTGTACATTGAAAATGTGTTTTTGTGGAGATAATGGAATAAACCTTCTGAGATACCTTCATTCACGGTTATTCATCAAACAAACACACAAGCCCATTCATAACGTATGGAATAAAATGCACTTCTGTTATAAAAATGATGAATAGTTGCACAAGAAAGGAAACTTCCTTTCCCAGTTGATCAGGCTAGGGAAGTGTGGAATGTTAACTTCTGTTCTAATATGGGGATCTTAGATGTACCTGATTTTCTTATCTCATTATTCAGTGGACAGGTTTTCAGGAGGATGAAAGAATAAAAAAGAGCGAATGAGCTGAAAGGGTGGGGGAGGTATTTCGGACCTCACCTGTGGTCTCCACGATGCCCTCCAGGATCACCACGATCTCGAACTGCTCGCTCATGAGCGAGCGCTGCGACAGGTCGAAGAACGGGCTCTTGGGATTGATCTCGTGGCAGATGGTGAGGGGGGAAACCAGGAAGAGCTGGTCAGCCCCCGTCCCGAAGCCCACGTCCAGCTCGCACTGATCCAGGGGCAGGAACTCCCCCTCCGGAGTCTGTCGGGACTGAAACGAAAAAACAATGGCAACGAAACAGGCAACCTGATGTCAAAGCTGAAATGCAGGAACTGATTCAACTCTTGGATTAATGCAGCACCTGATTCAAACTGAATACAGGCACCTGATTCAGAACTGGGAAAAAAGACCACCTGATTAACTGAAAACAGGTAGCTATTTACTGAACACCTGCTCACCTGATCACCTGGAAAACACAGCCTGATTCAACTGCAGCGCTGATTCAATGAATACCGAGCCTGATCAAACTGGTCAAACAGCCTGGTTCTACGGATGATCTCGGAGCCTGATGTAAAACAGATAAGAGCTGTCGATTCACTGAATCACGCAGCCTGACACTGATCAGGCAGCCTGATTCAATCTGATCAGGCACTGAAAACTGAACACAGAGCGATGCAAACTGAAATACAGGCAACCTGATTCAAACTGAAATACAGCCAGCCTGATTCAAACTGAAATACAGGCAGCCTGATTCAAATTGAAACACAGCCAGCCTGATTCAAACTGAAATACAGGCAGCCTGATTCTAACTGAAAAACACGCGTCCTGATTCAAACTGAAATACACATAGCCTGATTCAAACTGAGAAACACACAGGCCCTTCAAACTGAAACACACACAGGAGACCCGTTCTGACTGAAATACACAGCCTGATTATTATGATTCATGTTAACACTGATTAACTGAATGACATTAAATGTCAGGCACCATTCAACTGAAAAGTCATGTTAATAATGGCCCTTTCACAACTGCAGCACTTAATGAAACACAGATTCTGAAAAACCCTGTTAGGCCCCGTTAAGCCCGTCCATTCAACTCATTTTAAACGAAACAGTTAAAGCAAGCACAAACTCATTCTTACAGCCCTTTTTGCCTGAATACGAAACAAGAGTAGCTCTTAACAACTCCATTGGTTAAGCCGTAACATAGCAAGAAAGAAATGTGATTCAAAAGAACAAAATGTTTAAAAAAATGTAATGGCAAATTAAACAATGGCATGTTTGAAAATTGTTTTATCAAGGAGTAAAATCCCAAACTGCAAAAACTGGTTCTGGCTTTATGAGAACATCTGTTAGCTCGCTCTACAGAAGTCATGTTCATTCACTGGATGACTGAGAGGAATAAAGTACTTTCACTCGCATGCCTTAAACATCACAATAAAACAGGAGAGAGCTGGTGTAAGCTCCCTCTGTGGAGCTCTATGCTAATTTCGCCTGAGAGGGATTTTGATGACCCTATGACCGGGTCATTGTGTCACTTCCTCCTCCCTGATTCAGGCAAGCTGTGAGGACGATCTGCCATTGGCTCCCTGCTAGCCCCTCCCACTCCCGCCGAACCCCCGGCGCTGTCCCAGATGGCGCTACCGCCCCAGAACGTTCTGAGTGGAATGAGTCACGGAAAGACAAGCAGGAGAGGGAACCGAGCAGCGGTAAGCTACGCTGGCTAAGCTATGCGTCTGCACCAGCCTCAATGGGGCACAATACCCTCAAGGTCCTCGGGAAGGCCCGGGGGTTAGCAAGACCCTTAGCGAGCTTGATGTGTAGCACCATAATGGGCCAACCTTAGGTGGATGTATATACTGCTGAGCACCAGCCAACACAGGACCAACGAGTGTGTAAACGTGATTGGCTGGATAATCGGCGTCAAGCATTGGTGTACTCATGGTCTTTCCAGTGAAAAGGAGCTCTCCTTTCTCAGTCGTCTATCACTTAAGACTCTTTTTGAGTCTGTGATATTTTACTTTGTATAGAAAGCAGATTTCAAAAACTAAGAAAAGGGAAAGGAGTAGAATAGACACACACAGACACACAAACCCATGCAAATGCACACATACACATACACACACTCCCACACAAGCACACACATACACAAAGTGTACATGCAAACAATATAGGGACCTTACCGTCAAACACAGCCCACAGTGTAATGACTAGCACTGCAAAGAAGCTCTGCACACCTGCAGTCTTTAATGGATTCTGTCTGTAATGGGCTCTGTCAGATATCTATTGTTTAGATTATGGCCTTAGAGAGAGAAACAGCTAATTGGATACAATATTATATTGTTTCTAAGAATGCAGCCTGTCCTCCCCTCCGGAAACATCCAAGCAAATGTGATTGGGGCAATTTTAAATCTGCTGATACCCTAACCTAGGCAGGCGATCTACGGGTCCTACCTCCTGCAGAGTTTGTTGCTTCCAACAACGTAAGTTCACTGTACCCAGTAAGTACACGGTCAGCTCTTAGATATGCCTGTACTTGTCAAAAATGAGTGGATTAAATTTACATATTTTTAATTAATCTTTGCTGGTACAACAGCTCTCTCATACAGAATTGTACCCCCGCACTGCCTGTTGTTCATCGCTCCAAAGAATGGCCTTCAGAGGGGGAGAACTGTCTTCATGAGACAAACAAACCGCTCTGATGTTTTCAGACTTCCAGAAGGAAAATGTTTCAGACTGCCCAAAGGAAAATGACTAAACGGCCTTTTAAAAAGGGGGTGTGCGTACAAGAGCCCCCTTGACATTTTAGTTAACAGGCTGCCTGAAATGATAAAATAATTGTTCTGTTATTGACCTTGGCCTATAAAAAAGGATGCCGAAACATCAGACTGCTAAACAGTATGCTGTGTAAATTTTAAAGCTCAGTTCACTGTGTCCTCTTTAGACCAGACCTGCCTTCAGGCTATGGCCAGAGCTCTACTCTCTGGGTTCAGGCTGGTGGGGGAAGCCTCGTTTGGACAGATCCACGGAGGGTGTGGCGGGGGGGGATAGGGGCTGGGGGTCAGAAGGCCTTCACCGAGGGGGCGCGTGCCCGAGGAGGTCCCCCCAGACACAGGGCAGTTCAGATGACCTACGAGGCGGAGAGGGGGAGAAGATGAACCCGCGCTCCACATCACTGCTGGAACACAGCCAATTAAAATGAAGCCAATTACAACCAGGGCAATTAACCGTTAACAGTGGGGTATCACGGAAACGCAAACATTTTTAAAAAATGTAAAAAAAGAATGGAGAAAACCCACAAATTAGCTGGCCGCTGTCGTTCGAGTCCTGTGGGTGTTTTTTTTTTTTGGGTTTACTGAGGTCTGCTTCATGCTTTCAGGCTTTGTTGAAATCACAGAGGGTGATGGTCTGTATTGCCATCTTGCCTTTGTTGTAAGGGAGCTATGCTCCTTCTGTAGTCATTGTGCACAACATGCTGAGAGTCAGAGAAAAGGGAGAGAAAATGATGTCGGTATATTGAACATCATTCATTCGCATTGCTATTGTCCTTTGTGCTACTGTCCTGTCCATAAAATACTCTTCAACAGAGAGAGAGAGAAAGCTCCTACAATACAGATACATATGTAACCTTTAGATCTTCAAAGGGAGCTTTCATGCTGTCGGCCCCTTGCCAGGAAAGGATGTCCTCAGCAAAAGGGAGAGACAATGAACTACAAACCCCATCACCACCCCTGTGGCGTAATCCTAGCATCAGATCAATCTGCTATTGATTTTACCGGTACTGAGGCACAGCAAAAACCACAAAAATAGTGGTCCAGGAGACTGTTATTTAACATAAACCCTGAAATATCTCTCTTTCTCTCTCACCCTAACTCTCTCTCATACACACGCACACAAACACACACACACGCGTTATGACATGACAAGGGGAGCCTGTGTTGTGTAACAGCTGAAATTAGTCAAGATCAGAGAAAATAGCAGCTTGCGGAAGCCCTGTCTACTCTAATCTGCTCAACATACCTGAAGCGTGACCCGCTCATTCCCCCACCAGCTAAACACCATTCACACGTGGACAGCGAACCAGACCAAATGAGACAGGTTTAATTTGAGAGGTGTAAAATGTTCTGAGGCTACAGCCAAAGCACCAGAAAGGCTTGAGAGGGGGAGGTAATCAGACAGGTCATCAACCAATCACTCGTGCCCCTTGAGAGCAGGTGGGTTAGACTCCACCCCCAGTGAAGTGCTTTCTCTTCAGGTGCTCTTCCACTTTAATTGGCTCCTTTGACACAAGCGCTGTTTTGTGAAGAATATGATCCTGGGCTATAGGGGTGACATCATTAAGCGGCGATACAATTGCGACCAATTAATCTGGGGATCGACTGGAGCCAGGATTACTCCCAAGTGTCGCTTTGCAAACATTTCGAGCGAACGCGGATTTCAGCCGCTTAGCTCATCGGATTGGGAACGTTTCCCGGAACTGCCGCACCCCGCTCCGTGTCGCCCCCCCCACTCATCAGGAAGCGGATAGCGGATTACTGCGCTTGGCATTCTTCCTTTTCACTCTTCCCTTCTTCCAGGGATCAGCGCGCTCCTCTCCCCGGGCCTCCGGATGAGAGCCGCGCCGCAGGACGGCGGCCTCCGCCCCCGCTCCCGACTCCGATGCCAAGCGCGGAGGAACGACCGCCGATCTCGCCGCGGATTCGCGGTGTCCGTGAAACGCGGCCTCCGTGAAACCGCATGCGCCTCCCCTTCCGCTAACTCTCCCTCAGGCGCTACGCTGTCACATAAACGTATTGAGCATCTGTGAAACATAGGCTATATGGCGGGAAGGGGCATTAGCACAGCTGTCTTTGTTAGCACGGCTGTCATTGTTAGTACGGCTGTCATTGTTAGCACGAAGACAGTGCGCACGTGAAACGTTGCTCATTTTCATAAGCTGAGTTTGTTTTGGTTTTTTTTTTTCCTGGGCGAACGCTGTGCAGTGACTGCTCATGACGCCCACGTGCCGGTTATCACGTCAGCCCTGGGCCACGGCACTCCGCGTTTCACCCCCGTCTGTTCCATTTAAGATTAAAAGTGAGAAACCAGGATGTCACCGATGTCGGCACGCAAAGCCTTCCTTTCCGTTACCCTGACCGGCTGAGAGCGCATTCTCTTCTCTTCTAAATCTTCCCCTGTGCGCAAACCACCATTCAGAACTCCTCCAGCGTGTGGTTTCTCCTCGCTACGGACTGATGAGTGGATGAGTGGATCTGGATTTGTTTGGAAGAGAGGACCCGTGAAAAACTGAAGTGGCGCGATTGTACTTGTGGGTGTGTAGGCATGCGTTTGTTTGTGGTGCATCCCTACATTTCTGTCAATGCAGTTTCTCTTTTTGAGTAAGAGAAAAGTTTTGCCCTTGTCAAAAATCTAATCACAATAGATTTCTCATCACAATCGATCAGTGGAGTTACTGATTCTTGGTTATTTTTTCACATGGTAATTTCAGTGGGAAAACCTGCAAGACCAAAAAGATATATTTACTCAGTACATAATTTCAGAAATATATAACATGCTTGTATGTATGGTAAAATGTTTCTATAGTACACAAAAGTGGGATACAGGGTAGGTTTGCGCATATGCGTATTTGTCTGTGTGTGTGTATCTGTCTGTGTATGTGTGTGTATATGTGCGTTTATCTGTGTAAGCGACGTGTGTATATGTTTGTGTATCTGTGTGTGAGTAACGTGTAAGTTTTTCCAGTCCTCCAAATGTCCATCTGATGACCCCAGGTGGCCTGTTAACCAAATCAAAGTGCAATCCCAGATTGTGACCTAATAGCAGTTCTAACAGCACCGCTGAACCGCCATAATTAGCACCCGGCCCTTCGTTAGCGGGAGGCTCTCAGCGTGATCTTTGCCCACGGCCGCCTCCCTCGTGTGTGTGTGGGAAGTGTAGCTGGCCTGACAGCCGACTGCTGCTGGCCTGCCTGGACTGTTTTTCACAGATTTCTGGGACAAGCAGCAGCTCCTGCTACCCCCTGCCCCCACATCCCCTACCCCCCCTCCTTATGAAAAAACAGCAGAGCCAATGAGCGAACTGCCCTCCTGCGATATTTGGAAAAGGGGGGAAAAGGTAACAGAAAGGTCACCAAGGTCGCCCAAAGGTCAAAGGCAAATGACTGTTTTCCGACTGCGGTGTTCATTGGCCAGAACAACGTGCTCTGATTGGACAGGGCATTTTAGGAAGCTCCGCCAGCCCTGAAGTAAGGACCACCTCATACAGGGGGGCAAGTGTCAATCAATACACGTGCTCTTACCGTCTCTCATTTTGACTGGTGGCAAGAGGACAAAGTAAATGGATGAAATTAATTATGCACGATACTGGAGTGATCTGGCAGTAATCCAGCAGATGGCGGTAGAGTCCCCTGGCACTGGGTGCGGAGCGTGAAGTCTTGTGCGGCGCGTGTCAGAACCGGAGGACCGGACGTCGAAAGGAAAAGAGGTCGGGAGCCGAACATGAAAGATGTGCTGATGAAAGCTCACCTCCCGTAGCTCAAGGCGCACGTATGGAAAAAAAAGTACTCTCACAATAGCACGTATGATTGAGTCTGGCTGGAGGAATCCGTGTTAAAGGGAAATAAGACGGAAATAAACGGTTTCTATGGGCACAGAAGGCCTGGCTTGATTAGTATGCTGCGCTCGTGGTCTCTGCCTTTCCTACCCATCGTTTCAGTCCGTCTCTTCTTCCACCTTAGCCGCTACTTTTGCGGAGCACTGCAAGTTTCCCGTAATAAAAGTAACCTATTTTGGAAAATTACCGAGCCATTCTGTATTTATTAAGTACATTTCCCCCCCCCCCTGATTCCGGGAGATGTCTCGACAAAGTGCACTTCAGGAAATTGCCCTCGCTCATCTTCTCAGCTCTCAGGACAGGGAAGTGCGTAAGGCTTACGTAAGCTAGGTGAGAGCATAGCCCTGTTCTTTAAAGCCACTGCACTATCCCCTGAAGCACCCCGTTCATTTGTCATGTGGCACTCACAACGATACCATGGAAACCCGAATTCCTGAAGCAAACGGCTCTGTTCGCATGCGGGGAGGCCGCCTTTCAAACGATTTATATCCCACGCTGTCATACTAAAAGCCCTCCTTAATCAGACTCACGTAGTAAATGACACGTTTTTTAGGTTTTGTTTTGAAAGAAGTAATTAACGAAAAGTCTAATTGCATCAGTGGCAGAGCAGAGAGCGCAGGCTGAATTCTGAAGTTCCAATGGCCTCAGTCACAGCGCGGTTCATGACCCAAAATCTGAAGTCAGTTTTGTTTAACGGAAAACTGACCTTTTTCGTTTTTTCTTTTCACATATAATGCACGGCGACCTCGACAAAACAATTTAGCGAGCAGCCGTAAGTAAAAGGAGGGAAAGACAGGGAAATTGCTGAGAGGTGCAGTCATTGCGTGTCCTCGTCCCGATTTGAGGCCAAAGAGAAATGAGAGGAACTGAACGCGGATATAATTTCGGCGGGTTATGAAACATCGCGAATCCTCCCGTTCGCTTCTTCTCCGTGTGAGTAATGTTTTCTTCTTCCGGTTTTCCCGCTCCGGGCTCTGCGGTTTCTGGCTGTTCCCGTGTACCGCTTCACGTGCCCTCTGGCTCGCAGGCGACGTCCTTTCGGCTGCCGCCGGTCACGTGACCGAGTTAAACAGCGGCGACGCGGCACGCCGGCCGCCCACCTCACAGCCCCACGCCTCGCTGGCGGGCGGTCGGTCGGGGGGAGGGGTTTAACGGCCGCTGACCCGTCGCTGCTCCGGTGCCGTTCCGGCAGAAGGGGTCCGGTCGCGCCAGCTGCCGTGCCCGTTTCTTCGGCCGCCAGGGGGGCCCCGAACAGAACGAATAACGAGTTTGTCCTCAGATTTGCCGTCCGGCTGTTACGCAACCTGTATCGCGCTGCTCCATACGGTGCATCCCTGAGCAGCGGTAGGGAAAGCTAAGGACAGAAGCCATATTTGTCTTGTGTTTTAAGGGCATTCAGAAACTGAGCACTTTCTAGGGCATGGGGGTTGGGGGCGGGGGGAGGGTAGTTGGGTCCTGGGCCTTAACCCTTAGGATGATGGTGCCACCATATCTGTGTTGAATACCGCCTTAACACCAGGGATTCTGTGTTAGAGCTGACCCAGCCAAGTCACATGACCTGGATGGGCGTGCCCTCCCCTGTAGTGTGTGCACAGCTCAGTAGCAGTCTTACGGACACGCAAGGGTTAAAACCTCAGTGCTTACTCCAGCTGTGAGATCTCTGATCAGATCAATGACTGCCAGGCTATCCCCCAGCGTGCTGCAGCCTCTCTGTATAATTGCATTTCCCAGTCTACCTGAACGGCAATGGAAATCAATCACCCTACCCGTAAATGGCCCCACCCCTGACTCCTCCCCCCTGGCTCTTCCCCCTTGGTTCCTTCTATTTGCAGGAGAAACCCTTTCCTCCTATGAACAGAACTGGGGGAAAATTCTGTCTTTATGAAATTTTGTGTGGACAATATTTGGATAGTGGCACCCAGGAACTTAGGGCTTTCATGAAAGATAGACTGCATCACCTCTGGGTTCCACTCAGAAGTTTGTAGGAGTGACACTGCTTAACAGTGTGGAAGGGAAGGTTTTACTGCTCGCTGATGGGAACCAATGCCTTCTGCTGTCTGCTCTCCCACACTTCAACCTGAATCCTGCAGACATACTGTACGCGCCAGTAGTGTATGCAAACAAATCTGTCTGGTAACTCGATTTTACTGAGCTTATTAATTTTGGACAAATACCTCTTTGGTATGCCACCGATTGTCTATTGGATTTGAAGCGCCACAATTATGTAGATGTCCTTCAAAGTATGTTCCTTCTCAATGCCATTCTGAATATGATTCCAAAGAGTGCATGCACTGGAACATTTTATTGGTTAGCTATGTGTAATAGCCAACCAATAAAATGTTCAGAGTTAATTTAACTCTGTTAGAGACAATGAGAGATCAAATGCACTCCATCAGAGTACAACTAGCTCATTCACCATTGATTCGCTTAACATTTTCTGTGTGCGGTGCCGGCCGTAAATGTGGCCTTCTGTTTACCTCACGACATGGATAGATTCACAGACTTAAGTGAAAGCCTGTGATCCAAACTTCTCAAAGGAGAGAAGGCTAATAAAGTCAGGCTCCGTCGCCCACATGTCCATTCGTCCAGCCACATCGCCATCTGCCTCCTGTAAAGCTGGAGGTAATAATAGCTGCCATTTCATTGCCTGTTTGGGCTTTCTTTCTCTCAAATGGCTCTGGCACAGATTAAATGGCTGTCGAGCGAGGTGATGCTAAGCTGACGCGAACATGGAGCGGGTAATTAAATTAAACAAGGCAGGAATTACGCCCGTGACTACTTATGTCAGTCTAACAGTTGTGAGCTCCATGCTGGTGGCTCGATTCTTTAGAGGGTGGGGTAGGCTGAAAATGACATACTGTGTCAATTCAGTTGCATGTTAACAGACCGCAAACTGGACACAGCAATGTTGGGCTTACTTCAGTCAAAATGGTAATTGCTCACTAAACTGCTGGGTTCAAACTTGGAACAGTTTGAAAACCTTCACCATTTTAGCAAGAACACACATACATGTGGACAGCGATGGATAAATCTTTGAACTGAATTCCAGACAATTATGTCAACTCCCACTATGCAATTGGTCACCTCAATCTGAACCTAGTTTAACTAGGTTTTACTCATATACAAATTCGAACATCACCTTCAGCTGGTCACACTTTAAGTGCTATAAATAATTCAAAACAGAGCTTTGGACAGCAAAACAATAAAATCATATCTTCTGGCTACAGGTTTTTTTTTTTTGAGCATTGACAACTCTTTTGATCTAGGTCTTTTAAACTTTTGCAATGTGAGGTTAGATAATGCCAATAACTGCATAACAGAAAAGGCACAACAGCGACACCCCTGTAACCTATGCAGTACTGCAGTACAGTAACGATACATTGCATCTCCTACTGTACATACACTTTGTCGGCAGATACTTATTATAAAGCATTTGTATATTGTCTGTGTTTTGTTTAAAACACTGTTTTTTAAGCATAAAATAATTTGGCAATATAGGGCCATCTTGAAAAAGCAAATGTTAAATGAAAAAATTATATATGAGCCGTGCTTTAGGTGAGAGAGACAGAGGAAGGGATATAAAGAGCTAACTGAGCTAACAGAGATAACTGAGCACACAGTGCATTTTTTTTATCTACACATTCTTTGCAGCCATAGTTGTGCTCAATCAATCAATGTGTGCAAATTCCTTTAATCAACACAGCCACTGTTCCCTTTTCCCTTTTAAAAGACCTTGCGGCTCCAGGGTGGTAAAACGTCATCTCTCCTCTTTGAAACGCCAGTCAATTGAATTAGGCCCAGTTTTAATAAAGCAGCAATAAAGTGTCAATAAAAAAGTGTTAATAGCCTATATGTTTTTTTCATGCAGCAGACCTACAAGGAATATCAGTTTATACAGAATGCACTTATTGGTATTGTTTTGACCAGAAAGGTAATCTATATAGCAAATAGCTTTGGTTTCAGAAACACTTCGGTGATCTGCAGCAAGGCCATACAGCGACACCAAAATGAGGTCTTTCTTTAACGTAAAGCAATAGTTGCAATCGGGGCTTGCTCAATGGTTAAGGGACATTAGTTTAGCAGAGAGCGAGGCTCATCTCTTCCTAGCCCCTCGGGAATTCACGTGTCATTAATTTGACTCGTGGCCTGTTCAGCTCTCTGTAATAATATGGTTGCACAGGGGCGACAGAAAAACAAACAACAGTGACGAGCGAGATTAGCGCTTCTTGTTCGTTTTTCTCGGTAAATCCTTCGGTAGCTCTCAACCAACCAGCCTCGGTTTACACCACTGCTGAGCTACAGCCCGGTCATTGGCTTTGTAACAGATTCGCCCAACCGAGGCAGGGAAATATGCCAGAATACCACACACTCCACAGTCTCACTGTACAGTTCCGTTTAGTATACACTGCAGGCTGTACGGTTAACTAAAGTTTTACACAGAAATCAAATCATCTGGTTGTCAAGAAAAAATAACAACAGTCAAAAGAGTCATGTATTTCAAATATAAATACCATTTCTTGTCAAAAGTGTTATTCCCCACAAAATCCCGACCCTTAGGCTTAGGCTATCGCTGTTTCGAATAGTTTCCAGGCTAGCTACTGTACCTCTGCGTGTATGGATCGTTGTATGCTACATTGACTATTCAGCTTGACCCGCATCTGTGTGATTTTACCATGCATTTTGTAGTAGCTTCCTTTAAATTCCTTAATATAAATATAAATATTCCCTTAGGTTTGTGTCCTACAGTTAAATGTGAAGGTTTTAAAAATGTTAATGTGTGAAAGGTATTTGTGTTGAACGGTGCGCCAAATCCACCGTGACAGAGAAAACACAGAGTACAAACCGTCTGGTTGTCATTTCTGGCTCGACAAAAGCTGTCACATATAATGTAATCCCCTGTCTTAGGAATTATACCAATACATTATTAAGGCTTTATAATTAATAAGGAACTAACCTCTGGGATGTGTTACCATTTCGACCAAGCGCAAAAGTCATTTAATTCACGCGCTCTATCTCACCGTCACCACCAGTAAGGGCCGTTTGACAAACTGCAGCCACGATGACGCTTATAAATCTTGCTGCTGGGACACTTCATACACGCCGTACGAATTTATTCTCCTGCCAGAGCCTAGGGTATTTCTCAGCATCAAATTCAGAAAATATGCGTGCCTGACTTCTTAGTTCACACTGAGTCACCATCAACCCAGCTTGGCTTCTCTTCCCAATTTTCTGGCATCAGTCCTGTTCAAACCAATCGCTCACACTACCGGTTTTTTCACAACTTTAATAAATGAGTTTCATTTAAAAACATTGCCGCGCGGTACCTATTCTTAAGAACGAGGGGCCACGTGCAGTTTTTGGTAAGGAAATTAATCTGTATGAGTTTTCAGCATTTGCTTTTTGAAGGAAGCGTATCAGAATATTAACTCATTTGAAGTTTTTGAGGACATGAGGTTGTGGTGATCACTTTTGCCTTCATGTGCAATAAAAAGTTCATTAGTCTCCATATCAAAATGTTATAAAATGCATTTTATTTACCCAAGACACTATACTGTTTAACAAATTGTGTGTCACCTGAATATATACGTGTAGTACATTGTATATAATATACAAATGTATTGCATTAGTTGACTAGGAAGGGAGTAAATGTGTGAAAAAAACTTAAGAATAAATAAATAGCACTGCTTATAAATGCTGATTGTTGTTAGTGATGAACTTAATTAAAATTCTCCTTTGACATTCGTTGTTCACCTTAATCATACAATATGAAATTTCCTCTTCGTAAATTACATACAGTATTGATGATTAGTAGAGCGTCGCTCTGTATACACGAGCTAAGGGCACAATATTAACGTACCTTTATGAGTTTGCATCTAATCTGTGCGGACACCATGTGGCTGTTTCTCAGGTTACCCACTCTGAACATCAGGCAGAGTTTACCGTCTCTCTGCGAGATAACGGCATCTTGGCTGAACATCAGCGTCTCCGCGCGCTTCTTTGGCTGGGACATCTTGATAAACATACAGCCAATGAGGAAGGCGTCTACGATGGAGCCCAGAAGCGACTGGAACAGAAACAGAATGATTCCTTCGGGACACTTTTCCGTGATGTATCGGTAACCATAGCCGATGGTAGCCTCCGTCTCAATGAAAAACAAGAACGCCGAAGGAAAGTTGTAGACGTTGGCAACACATGGGGTGTAAGACTGGTCGTGGCCATGGTTTAGGTCTCCCCTGATGTAGGCGATGATCCACCACATGGATGCCATAACCAGCCAGGCGATTGTGTAAGTCAAAATGAAAATAAGCAGGTTCCATCGCCACTTAAGATCCACCAAGGTGGTAAAGAGGTCCGAGATGTACCTGCTTGTCTCCCCGCCAAGGTTCCCGTGCTGAACATTGCAGCGGCCGTTCTTCTCCACAAACCTCTGGCGCTTCTTCTTTACGGGCGCAGTGTAAGTGCTGCCCCTGTTGGTGTTCACGACCTGGTAGTCCTCTCCAAATTTTCTCCGTAGCGCAGACATAACTTGAGCGACAACGGAGGCTGGCGACGTTCCGGTCGGAGAACCAACCTGTTCCTTCTACGTGGAGATAATTCACTTAGCTACTGGTGGTACCCATTGGTCGCGTCTGTGTTCATTTGCGACAAATAGTTTCCAATGCGTAAAAACAACTAACTAACAGATAAAACGCATACATTAAAACCTGATTGCGTTGGCTACACGAACAAAAATTCAAGTATTTTATATTACTGCCGCTTTCTGTCTTGTGAAGTAATTAATTCCAGTTAATTGGTCTTGTAAATAAAATGCAAAAAACGATGCATCCTTAAGCATCAGTGGTGTCCCGTCTCCTCTCCCCTCTGCCTCTCACTCTAAGTTTACCTTTCGTGCGAGTTGCATGTTAGTTGCAGGGCGCTTTTCGTTGCATGTCAACGAAGACAGCGCACGGGTCTGTGGAATACTCCACGATAAATACTGTTTCAATCTATGACTGTTGTCCTTGATTTGGGGAGGGGGTTGAGGTGTTTGAAGCGCGTGCGTGTGTGTGTGTGTGTGTGTGCGTGCATGCGCGCGCTAGAGGGGGTGGAGTGGAGCTGAAACATATTGACTTGTCTTCTCACAGTTATGGGGAGTATGTGGAGGACGAAGTCAGTTAACATATAGAGAAATATGAGGATATGATGGAAATCGGTATTTGGAAAGCTTTATGCGAAATGTGGAAAAGTATCTCAGTATTTTTTCAGCCGAATGACTGATAGCCTACGAAGTGATAGACAATAAGCACGTCAAGCTGGGGTGGAACAATAAAAATAGGTCTATCGAAAAAAGCTCGAGACATTTTATTTGTAGTAATCGGTGTACATAATATAAGAAAACTGCCATCAACTATTTTGTATATTCTGTACAATAATTCAGATATTTATAGTTTTTTATTTTTAGTTTTAGTAGCTGTGATATTTTTTCTTGCTGTTAGTGGGGTTTTTTGGGGTCTGTTCGATGAATATCCTCTCCCAATGTACAATTAATCATGCATTATAATTAATATAATGCATGATTGTACGGTGTTGTCAATATACTGCAAATAATAGGCTATTTAAGTAGAACACGTGCAGAAAATCACAGAGCAGAAAGACGACAAACGAAGCCGAGAACGTGTTTGTCCGTTAATGCGAGATGTACTGCCATCTGCCGATGCTTCGGCGACAGTACACATACTGTTAATTTTATACTGTTAATTTCCTCCCGAGTACAATGGATCCGATGATGTTGTTTTCCAAGTTTTTCTCGCTTACAAAGTTGTTTGTGAAAACTATTATACATATACGGACATATGGTATTTAACATATGGTTTCTGTGCTTCTACTTGTAATTGTTGTTAGGTTGTTTTTCTCTCCAGAGGTTCGTCTAGCTGATGTTAGACAATTTTGCTAATGAATGGGATTTAATGTACCATAACCCAAAGGAATTTTGTTGTAGACTAGAAAATTTGAGCAGGTTTAAAACCTACGGAAAGTGATGTACAGACAAACTAACGCATTATTTATTTATTTATTTATTTATGCATTCATTCGGGATTGCTATTTCGGTCTTATATCAACACGTGATATTTAATAATAAAAACAAAAGGCCGGATATCTCGTCATTTATGTTTTGTGTTTGGAATACTGCTGATAGAAATCATTTACAGCAGACGGCTGGAGTCGGACTAATTGTTACCCCTGTTGAGGTTCGTGATAATAAAATTCAACATACGTAGCCTACAATTTGGATGAGTGTTTTATTTATTTATTTGGCGATTGCTAGTAAATCAGATACTCCAGAAAGCCCTCTTCCGCGTTGAGTCCGCTGCTCGGATTCTGCGTACCATTTCCGGAAACGATGACTCATTGTTGCGTTTTTGAAGCTCCAACAAAGAGAAACAAATTACTTCTCTAAATTACTGTGTAAGGTGTTATTACCCGCGCATTCTCGCCTGGACCGCATTGTGCCTCTCCGGAAATGTACATTCGGGCATTGAATGAGAAATGAGGGTAAAATATTACACCGTACCTGAGCTCCTCATCAGAACTGACTATTCACCATTCCACATTTTCTGTTCATTCATTCATGTTTGTCAGAGGACGCCTTATTGTGTGCTACTGTAGATCACCATATTATACGGAAGGATAGGCCTATGCCTTCCATCAAAGGAAATTAACGTCCGTACTGTGTTAGCGTGTGCAAGAATGACTTGAAGATGAAGGCTGTAGATGGGTGGTGTTACTGGTTAATAAGGACAATAACTACGACCTCTGTACTTTTCAGTGTGAACCACTGTTACTTTTACGCTTTCATTCCTTAGAGTTATTGTCACTAAAATTAATTATACATAGCATATGTGAAATGAAAAATGCAATATAAAAAATGAAGGTTAAAACCTATGTCTATACACTCCAGTCAAAGTGGTGGACATGCAGGCTGCTTAGCAGATGACAGAAGTTTAAACCATAAAAACGTGATGAACCAATATTACATATACATATGTGTAAAAACATATTCGATGCCAAATGCATCTTTGGTCTACTTGGAAGATGCATATGTCCATGTGACGACAGGCTGAGGCATGCTACACAACTGCTTGTAAATCATGCCCGCCAAACAAAGGCGCCCCCTAGAGACTGGCAATGAAGACTGCACCATCAGAGCCAGTCAGCTGCCCAGAAGTGAAAGAACTAAGACCTTTTTCTTTCAGATGACGTTCTGGCTTCCAGGGAAAATTAGTCAATTTCTGTGCTTTTTAAAAATGTATTATTATTATTATTATTATTTACCAATGTGCAATTGCTTTCAATTACAATCAGCGTAGACCCAAAGCTGTTTCCCCTATTTCTTCCACACATCCCCACTGCCCTGAGAACATCAGTAACACATGAATGGCATTAATAGCACACATCCCAGAGCTCACCCATTTCCATCACCTCCCAAAATTAACACAAAGCGATATCTACACATACATGCTATTTACGAGGCATCACTAGACTCATTTCCCTTCCCTGATAGAATAATAAAAAGTGGATATGTTACATATTGAGAAAATGTCCCCCCTCCCCTGATAATGTTTTTATTTGCTCTCAACAAAAGAACTTTATTGAAATCCCTCCTTCTCTGCAAATTAATTTGTTTGATTAATGGTTGGTCGTCACTATTGCCTCTTAAACATACTTCACATGTGTATTCCTCAAATGAAATAACTGTGTTGGATAGAGGATGTTGCTTGGTCCACCATCATGTGTTGTGATAATTAACATTGTTATTTCAAATGGTTATTGTCGTTGAGTAATTCTTGGGAAGCCTTTACAGTCCTCTCTGGAAGGAGGAAGTGTACCGTTTAAAACATAAACCATTTCCTGGCATCAAAATACAGCGTGATACATTAAGTATGTAACCCTTTCTAGACTGATACATTTTTACTTTTTTCTCATCGGTTCTGGAACTTCCTTTGATCATGGTATAGTGTGCTTGTAGGAACTTTGTGGTGACTACTTCACAGTGGTGGTAAGGTTCAATATGATTACGGTTTAGATTCAACACGGCTGGCTGCAATCAAGTCTGGATGTGTTCAATCAGCTGAATTATCAATTAAATTTGGTTGATTTGGAAACTAAGGGGGCACATGAGTGAAATGGGTGCTTGATAACTTTTTCACATGGGTGATGTGGGTGATTAATAGTTTTGTGTTTACTCCATTTCCCTTTGCCTAATATTACATTTTGTCTAAAGATCTGAAACCATTCAGTGTGACAAATATTCAATAATAGAGGAAAACACTTTTTCACAGCACTAGAATGCATCTGTTTTGTGTGTGTGTTTGTATTTGTATATTATGACATTGTATTTTGAAAAGTGCATATATATGGATAGTTTGCATGGGAGCATATTCGTTTAAATCAGAAATTGGTTTGCATTTCCAGCACTGCTATAATGGTTGTCATCAGCACCGCTCAATGAGGAGGCTCTGACAAAACCCGCCCCTTCCCCCTGTCCCCCACAGTGCAGTGTGTGCTGCAAACACACACACACACACACACACTGCTCAAAGCCATAATCACTCACCTTGGGCAGTCAATCATCTCATCCCTGGCTTCCAATAATAAATAAACAATGTGATGAAATATTTAATAATCCAATTTTACATGAGCCTTCCGCCGGGGATGTGACTACTAATGCCCCTGCTGCTGAATTATAGATGATATGGGGAAGGGGAGGGGAGGGGGAGGGAGGGGGCAGTGGCATGTGAAGGGATAACCATCTATCCACAGTCCCAAGACAGAGGAACCACTTTATATACCCAATAACATCATGCCTGGGAAATGTCATTTATTTTCTCTTTCTTCTTCAACTTGTTAACCTCAAAAATCCCAGGGAATCCTTGAGGAGGTCTGAGCTGGATCTTTCCTCTTTTCAGTGATGTCAGGGGTTTTCCCATGAATCTATGTCTTACCTCTTAAATAAGACTGATTGTTTTGTATAACAGACTTTGCAGTCACATAGCCTGCGTAAGCTGTGTGTGTGTATCCATATGTGTATAATGAACACTAGTTGGAAATACGAACTGCTGCTGCAGTATTCCCTGGTTTTCCTTCTGTGGGTTTTCCTCCTGCAGTGCTGAAATTGTTCCCTCTCTGCATGGAATATGTGCAAAGAATTGCTTATTTATTGTGTATCGCAGTTACTAAGGCCTAAATTGAACAGTTGGATAAAATCTTATGAACACCCTATCTCTCTTTGACAATGAAAATGACAGGCTTTGTGACCATGGTTTCATTTACAGGGTTTGGGGATGAAAATGACTGAAGCAGAGAATGCTTTACTGAGTTTTATCAGTTCATACGCGGTATATATTCAAACATGGGGACATATAACAGCTCTTGTAATGGACCCATCTTCCCAGGAGAGTGATGTCATCACATATCTGTCTGTGATCTGGTGTATTCCCTTGGGTGACCTCCCTTGGAATGCAGAGCTGGAGAAGATTCCAGTAATAACAATGTATATTTAAACATGCTGGACCCTGAGCCTTCTCATTGCTGACAGTGATACAAGGTCTCATCAGCAGACACAAGCGAGCCTACTGCCTTTTCTACATAAAATCCACCATCTCTGAATCAGCTGTCTTGCTCACTGGATTTAGATAGATCATCACGCAGACAATTAAACTTACAGACGGCAGTGACATTGGTAGGGACTGTTTGTGCAGTAAGACAGCTGGCATTAACTAGCGCTATGTGGCCTGCAATTTGAATAAATTGCACCTGGTTTGCGGGCAAGTGCGTCAGAGGCGCGCTACCACTTCAAACGCAGCGGTTCTCGTGTGGGCGAGTATAGCAGTGGTGAATCGGGAGGCATAATCGCTGATTCAAACGTAGCAAGAAAGAAAAGCGGGGGGTTGGGGGTGATAGAAAAAGCTGCCATTTACCTCACTAGCCTCAGTTTACTCTACTGGGACCCCAGCCAGCTGTGCACATTTTCAGTACTGTTTCCAAAGGTGAATCTTTTTGCTATAGTCAGATTCTGAACTGTAACACTAGCCTTGCTATGGCAGGCCTAGCTGCATTCACTATAGGGATTCTCACTGCTAACTGATAGCAAACAGTTTCAGGAGCATTTATGTATTGATAAATCTGATGGAGTATCTAGGACAATTTATGAACATTTGTCATGTTTAATGAAGGGAGTACTACCATTTAAAATAACTTTTACAAACTTTTTATAATGCAACATTGTTATGCAAATACAAAATATCACACATTTAGCCTACCATACATGGAATTAGGCATCGACTGAATAACAACACTAATAGTTGTCATAATCATAATTAGAATAATGTAATTTAATGAGTACGAAAAAACATGAAGAATTTAAGAAATCTGGGAAAATTATCAAAATGTTAGAAATAATATGCTTATATGTTCCTGAGACACCCAAAATATAATGGATACCATTTCAGATCTAAAGCTGAGGGAGGTGGTTTAAAGATGCTGAATAATGTGGAAAGGCTGGCGGGGAAGCACCGTCTTCTCCTTCACGTGTGGGGCCACCCGCGTGTCCTTTAACGCAGTTCACTGTCGGCCACTGCTCCCCTGCCCCGGATCACGGCGCTCGTCTGTCTCCTCGCAGGACCCGTCCGCTATACCCATAATTCCCCGCGCTGAGACAAGATGGAGGAAAGTAGCAGCTGCAGTAGAACAATGTTTGGGCTTTGAAGACTCAAAGGAACGACCCAGAGGAAAAAATACAAGCAGAAAAGGGCCAGCGGTGGTCATGCACTGGTGAGCGAAACGTAAAAACGACATTATGTTAAAATCAAGCCGGGAAAACGATCCAGTATTACCATAAGAAGAAACGCGCCGCTAGTTAGCTAGCTAGCGGTAGATGTGCCTAGAGCCGAGCATCAATTGTTCGGCAGCGTTGCATGGGCCATTTATTATGGGGTTAACGTTACTGCTTGCGTAGCTGCACCATTATGTCTATTTAATATCCCACGTCTTTTTGTTTTTCAACCGACGTGGATTGATTTGGGAAATGATGGTTTAGTTTACCATAGTACATTAGTTATTATATAATCAGTGGAATATTTCAACCTTTTCCCCACTAAAATATCGACGGCGTGCCTGCTCGCTAGCTTGCTTACTAAGAAAAGTGATTGGAAAAATATGTGCGCCTTGTATGTTGTGGTTTACTTAGCTAACTGGCTAACGTCGTTAGCGTGCTAGGCCCTTTGTGAGACAAGGCGATATATTAATATGGATACCACCATAACGGTTTGTTTAACACCTAGCCGTAGTTAGCTACCACTTTGACCTTTATCAGGTTTATTCGCACATTCTGTGCAATATGTGCGGATTTTGATTCTGTTATTGGTTCGATTTTTTCGACTAGTGGCCAGACAAACAGAGCTTTTATTCAATTTTGAGTGGTTAGCTAGCCAACGTTCTTAGATAGCTTGCTAACGTTATCTAAAACTAGCTCGTTAGATTGCAAGCGAATTGGCTGGATCCTTGATTCTGTCTTTCCATGGTTAACAAGCTATCTTATGTTAGCGAACACCAAAGACTGCATTTGAGAACTGCACTGCGCATTTCCTAACCAGCAAATGTAACAATCTAACGTTCGTTGAATACTTGCAAGTAAACGCGCTAATCTGTACATGAATTCAACAAATGTACCACAAGCGGCTGGAATTCTCCCTGTAATACTAATACCTTTACCCTCAACAAATGAGGGTAAAGCTATTGTTAGTACCATATTCGTTTACTAACGCAGACAATAAACTTAACCGTGAGGTAAGGTTTAAGGTTAAGACCAACCCACGAGAGATGACGTGTCTAGTACAGGCCACAATTAAACTGTTTTTTATACACTGTATATTATAATAATAAAACAAAAACGTTTTACCATGCCTCATGTATGTACGTTGACTATTTTTGTTGGTTAACTCAGCACAAACCATGTTCTCATCTTCCGAGTTGGCGCGCAGTAGGCTATTACTTAACATTTGGTGTCATCAACTTTTTTGAACGTACGACTATCTAACTCAAGCGATTTTGACCCCCCTCTTCAGTAACATCATACACTTTACTAATCTGTCTATTAAAACGTTAGCGAGCTAAAGTTTATCTGTTAATTTGCACTTTGGCGTTTACATCAAGCGGCTAAAATAGGCATGTTGATTTCGGCCATGGCATCACTGCTGGTAGGATCACCTGAACGCAGTGCTCTGGTAATTTTTGTTCAATGCATGATTGAACAACACATATCAGTGCAGGCATTGTAAACGCACGGAGTGTATTTTGGCAAAATCAACAAACGTGATGCCATTGTATACCAAGGGGGTCCTGAAAATGTCCGCGCATCTTTGCCCTATGTATTAATCCCCATAGAATCAGCTTAGACAAGGATGTTTGAGAGAGACCCCATGCCTTCATAAACGCAGCTAAAATTTCACCAGGCCTTACTGCCGCAGTAGGCTACCTCCGAGTTGCATCAGGAAATGATCAGTATTCTCAACCGCATTATGTAAACTATCTGGCACTGCTGTGCTCAGCAATGTTGAATAATTCAGCTGCTTACAGCTTATGTTGCTGTCTTGTGTTTATCGAAGGAAATATGGCGATTATAGAGGACTGATCTGACGAATAGTGTTACAAACAAGACGCATCTAGAAAGAAGTAACATTTAATAATGTCAAAATAGACTTTTTTTCTCTTTCATTTTATGAACCATTATTTTATAAACGGTTCCCTGTCAATAGATCAAGTTTAACAAGTTTGAAATATTAGCACTTTCTTTTTGCTACAAAGAATCCTACTACGAAGATATTATGTAGAAACTTGGTTCTAGCTACAATGTAAGTTTAATTGCAGGTAGAATATCTTTACCTGGCGGGCATGCCTAAGATTACGTATCGTCTCAGATCTGACACAATCCGGTGCACGTGTCTGTTTATTACACGGGAAAATAAGATTATGTCTACCGGTGACATGACGCGCACACGCCATTTAAGTAGCATTCAAATTGCTGAACATCAGCGTGAATTTTGCTCTAGGCAAACTGGCTGCCTCGTTCAGAAATTGAAGTTTGGCGGGTTGAGCTGCTACTGTGGTTTATATTCACACCCTGACTGCTTTTCCAGTTCTCGCAGAGTGCGGCTCTAACGAATGTACCGATCACCGGCAACGCATTTCAATGCCAACTACTATCAGCGCTGCCCCACAGAGAGGAGATGATCCTTTACCCAGCTGTTACTTTTAGTCACGCTGGCAGCTCAGTTAAAGAAATGTGGGTGCTCTATCGCGGGCAACGCGTGCCGGTCCCAAGGCCTGTTCATATCACTGGAGCGCGTGCTCTTCAGGGTAAGCCCAACTAGCTTTTAAGCAGTCTTTGATCTGCGTTGATCTAGCCAGTCAGGAAGTGACGCCGGATTTAGCCTTTAATTTGTCCTGTGATAACCTCGCAGATAAGACCTGCTGGGCTTCACCTGGGCCCCGTGATGTGGGCTGTCGCACATTGATCGACAGTAGATGATTTTTAATCACGTTGATTGGGTTGCGGTATCTAGTCTTTGCTAATCCTATCAACCAGACCGTGAAATAATACTCTCCTGTCAACTTGATTTGCAATTTAAAACTGTGTTTATACTGTGTAAGTGTTTGTAATGTCCAATAAACAGATCTTTTATCAGAGTTTTCCCCACCTAAAACAGGTTTTTAAAAAACTATTTAAATAAGTCTAATTCAGAATCATGTTAAAATGTGTGTGTTCGTTGTTGATGAATAAGCTGTGGTTTAATGAAACAGAAACGGTTATTTGCATTTGTAGTGGTGGTGTAGCATCTTGGCAAATCAAAGTGGAAACTAGATGAGTGTTTGTCTCCTCTGTGTGCAGTGGCCTACTCTACACAGGGAGACTAGCTGTGCTGGACTGGAGTGTGACAGATAACTCAGGCTTTGGGGGTGTCTGAGTTCCTGCTGTGTATCCTCAACACTGTATCCTCACCACCCCCAAGAGCCATCTAAACATCCTCCGGGCCACCTCTCCCTGACCAAGTCAGAATCTTTTACTTTCTGCTCCTCCTGATATCTTGACTTGAAGTGTAGATGTCTCTTGTACACATTCCATACGTAATCGAAACTCAGGGAGTTGAAAATGAAGTGCCTAGTTGGAAGTATCAGGCGCATGCCAACAGGGTCGTTCCTAACCTTTTTGGGCGCCCTATAAAAAATATAAATATCTAAATTTTATTGGGGCCTCTCCGAGGGGGGTGGATGTGGAATTGCGATCATAGACAGGGGGGTTGCAATTCTGTGTTGGGACCCATCCAGTGAACGCTCCCCCCCAACCCCACTGTACATGTGCGGGTCACCAAGACCGATGTCCACGCTACGACTGTTGCAGAAACAACCAAAAATATACTTTTTAAAATTTGTATTTGAAGACTTTTCCGATTAATCGAACCCCTCGTCTCACTTCCCAATCGTCTCCCAGTGTATTTGCAGTGTGCTCCAGTTAAGTTCGCTGCCCGCCCGCCACCGAAGACCCCGCCATGAGCATAATCCAAGACAAGCTAGGCAACGAGTTCCTGCGCAACGGGGCGATGGAGCCCAACTTCGCGCCGGGCATGCTGATGTTCAGCCACCTGCCGCCCGTCACCAGCTTCACACGCATGGCGGCGGCGCAGTCGGCGCTCCACGAGCTGGCCCCGCCGGAGGTGGTGCTGAAGAAGGAGCGGGACTCGCCCGACTGCGGCGCCAGCGACTACGGTCACGCCGCCATCAAGCAGGAGAAGCTGACGGAGCTGGACTACCGCCTGCCGCTCTACCCGGGCTGCTCGGCCAAGGGCGCCGACCTGCTGATGGAGGCGTCGCTCGGCAACCACCACCATCACCACCACCACCACCACCACCACCAGCAGCAGCAGAACCTGCTGGCGCACGACCTGAGCCTGGGCAACGTGAGTACTGGGAGGGGGGCGGGACTTCCTGTGTTTCAGAATTCACTGTGCCATTATATCATATAGAAATGTGGGGGGGGGGCAGGGTGGAAGAGAGGGTCAAGTCGTGGTTGGTGGGAGCGGTACTATGATTGATGCGGTGACTGATCACATGAATGAATAGTCTTTTTGCCTTACAGTGCACGGTTACTTATTGGCACATACAAGTTCTGAAGGACGTGCATATCTGCAGAACCATTTTTATCCTAGTACCAAAAAATCTGTAATGCAGCCCAGTTTTGGCCACCACTTGTTTAGTTCACCGTGAGTAAATTAACACTCAGTGTTTTCTTCTGGAGAAGGCAAACCCAGGGAAATGTGTGCTGGAAGATCCCTAGCAGCGTTCACTTAAATTAAAGCAGGCTATTGTAGATCTCAGTAGCTGATCAGACATGTTATCGGTACAATGAGAAAAATTCTCACATATGTTCTCCTTCAGAAAAAGAATACTCTTTCATCAGGAGATGCAAAGGGGTGAAAAAATTCACCCTGAACTGAGGTCATCCCAGGTGCTTCCTCGTGTGCTCTTGTGTGGAGCTTGGTCTGCCTTTTTTTTCACCCGACATCTAAAAATATTAGTAAACGGGAAGCTTGTGAGGGATCACCTTTACACAGGTTAGCACGCGAGGGGTGTAAATGTGGCTAATGGTGGTAACTCTTCCTCGCTCCATCCGGCGATGGAAAATATCGAAATACAGAGGAGAAACGAAAATACGTGTAGGAAGGAATAGAGCGCTACACACAAACTCGTCAGTTTAATTTTTAGTCACTTGGTTTGCAACATTTTGGACGCCGAATCACAATATATTTCCACGGCAGTTATAGCCAAAACACAAGAAATCGAAGACTAATATCGTTTTATTATATCGTTTATTTTTATTATGTACTTATGGTTGGCGTATGAAAGCGTTCACATGTAGCGGATTTCAGGGTGTCACGGTTCTTGTAGCGTGTCGACACCCCTTGAAATCAGGCATGTCAAGTTTAAGTTTAGAAAAAAACCATGTAACCGAGGAAGCGTAGAGTTTAATATTAGCCGTATGTTCCGTGTTATTTTAGAATCATATTGCTGAAACACTCTGTACAGCATTCTGGAAATACTCAATGGAGGTTATAGACTGAGGCGAAGGCCTGAAAAGACCAAAGTGGATCAGACCAAATGCTGGGTGACAGGGGGGGGGGGCGGGTTGGTCCACATTCCATGCTGGTATGCCCATTTCCTTTTTGCCGAGTGCAGGAATAACAGTGAAAGAAATGGATTCAGTGCTCCAGAAATCAACCTTTTACTCTATAGAGCGTGATGTCATTGTGCATTTGTCAGCACAAAGGAATCCTGGCAAGACTCATCACTGCTTAGTTCTACTACCCGGCGTCTTGCGGAAACTCGCGCCCAGCTGTCGAACCCTCCGCTCTTTGTCTAACAATAGCCAGGCCAAGATACGTGGGTCTTGGCAGGGAGTATGAAGCCTAAATAATAATCAGCACCTTCATCATTCGTTTTTGAACGCAGTTTAGTTAACGGAATCCACCAGAAACAGACATCGCGCGTAAACCTGCCACTGCAGTCAGAGTGAGACAAACCAGAAAATGGAGGCTGGCGAGTGGAAACTGAAGGCTCCAGCCCTGTGTTTTTTTGGACATCCCCTTGGTTGGCGTCCACGAGAAACGCCAAAAATGGAGACCCGTAAGGAAGGGTTCAATGGCAGTGTTCTGAAGAATTCCTTTAAATTCTCTTTAGGGTAACCCTGGATTCCTGCCGCAGCTGCGTTTGATTAGAAAAAAATAATCTCCGTTTATTTTGGCCAGCGCAGCTCCGCGCAATTAAGGTTTTTTAAAATATATATTTTTATGTGCACGGCGTATGCTGCAATGGTAAGCTTAGTGGACTAAGAATCATGTCACGGTATTTTTGAACCTTAAGGGCTGTTGAGAGATGCATATGTCAGTTCTGATTAATTTCTCTGATGTGTGATTGATTCCGTAGCTGAGCGCGGGCAGATTTCAGCTCCACAACTGACAGTGAATGTGAACATTAAACAACTCTTAATTTTATTGCCTCGCGACCGTATGTGGTAGACTGGCCCAGCTAAGTGAATTTGATAAAACTGCCGGGCACGAAATGCGTGAAGCACAAACACTAATGTGACAAGCATTTGAGATGTCTAACAAGCGTATCACAACTTTATATCCTGTAGACCCGATTGTACAGGCTATTTTGCCCACCAAACACGATTGTTTTTAATGTAGTGTATATTATATATTGTGGCGTGGCTGGTTAGATTTTAGGGCGCTTTTACACCATAAGGTTCTTTAAAAAAAAAAATCAAACCTCGTGTGAGTGATGCATAGTTTAGTTTTGCAGCTGGCCAGTTTTGCTTTCACAAAGGCAAAAACTGTCCACTATTAGTAATGTCTTCCGATTATTAGTCAGACAGTTGGCGGATAAAATTACGAAACCTTTGCAGTTTCTGCCTGTACTTTATCGTCGTGGAACACAGGTTATGTTCACGTTGTTGATTTGAAACGCATATCAGCAGAAAGCGGAGGACCGCGAATATGAACGTCTGTCGAGAATGCGCGTATTAAATCATTTAATAATACAGGCATTCCAATAAAATCGCTCTGCAATCAGACGATATCACAGAAGAAGGCTGGCTCTGATGAGATCCTACTGTGATGAATTTCACTTCGTCGTGAGTCCTGGTCTGTGTCCCCTTCTAACCGTGTGAGCTGGCTATGCAGCACTAGTATCACCAGTCACCAAAAACAGGAAGCGAAGATGTTGTTTTTAACCAATAAAATGCAGCGTGAGTGCTACGCTTCCTGCGAATTGGTTCGAATGACGTTCTCGCCAGACTTAAACCGCTCCAGAGTTCAATTGGAAGAAGCGGCCCGAGACAACCTCTTCAAGGCCGGCCAGATAGCGGTTGTTTGGTTCCCACCAGGGTGGCGTTCACACCTCCCAAACCAAGGCGTAAACGCTCTAGAGTTAAATTTAAATGGACCAAACAACGCTGCTGTGAACACACCAGTCATAGCAGGATGCAGAATATATAAACACCTCACGGATTTATGCCAAGCACAGGAGGTCAGTTCCTTTGCGGAGTCTGTGGCATTATATTCAGAGGACTACATATTAATAATGATACATATGTATACTCCCAAATGTGACACTTAACACTGCTCAGTCTTCTGTCACCAGTTTATTTTTTACATTTTATTTAAACTGAATGGAGCAGCAACTGAATAGATTTAGAATTTGGCTAGCCATGTGTTTTTGTAACGCTGGTGAATTTTCACTTTGGGAAAAACCCAAAATTGTAGTTAACGTGGTCTAGGTAAAATTTTATAGCCTTATGTGCAAGTGTATTTTGAGAGAATGGGCTGTTTCTGCCATAAATGACTTGTCTTGGTTGTGCTATACCTTTTGTTCTCTAACATAACTCTAAATGAGCTGATGCTTGGCTTTAAAATATGGAATTATGTTTTGTTAGCGGTGGAATTGCAGATAAAATGACCTTGACTGCAAAATAGTAGTTTGCTCGTATTCTTCTGTTGTTTTGCACACATTGTCTGTTCACGCATCAAAACACCAGCCAGCTGATTATCGCTATGAAAGGTTTGTCTCCCACAGATTTTTCAGTCAGATGTAGAGCAAGCGTTAGAAAAGAATAACCAATTTAAATGTCTGGGTAAATTGTCAAAATTAGCCTGAACTGTTACATGGCCCATAGGGTGAAGCTTTGACATACTGAACTGTATTGAATGAGTTCAGTTCTCAGTTTTTCCCTTTGTGTGTGTGTGCGCGCGCGCGCACGCGCACAATTAAAATGCATTTTTCCCTTAGTCCATAGGAGTCATTGTAAAATGCTAGCGCGTTCATGCTCTTAAGCGGTGCACTGTGTGTAGCGTGTGCTGGAGGTGAATGCGCATTCTGTGTTGGTTTAGCGCGCGGCTGCGGTACGTGCCGCAGCTCTGCAGCCCTCCCGCAATGGCACAGCCATGACCTCTGCGGCGGCAGGAAGGGGACCGTAAATTTAGGTTTATTGCTCTACCACTCAGACCCTCAGCAAGCTGTCCCACACTCAATGGGACAGGCCCAGCCTTTGTCCCCTGTATTTGGGTTCTCTCTCTCTCTCTGTCTGTCTCTCTCTGTCTCTCTCTCTGTGTCTCCCGTGCTGATTTCCTTTCTCTTTGTCGCCCCTGCAGCTGTCACAGAGATTGGTGAAAGAGCCCTCGGGGAGGAGGGGTCGGAGGTCAAACGGCGACGGCCAGGAGGGAAAGCCCCGGAGGAAGCGGGGAGACTCCTCAAAGGTGCGCGGTGCCGGGGGCCCGCCTCTCTCCGAGGCCTCCGCCTCCCCCTGCCGGCTCCGCCCATTTCAGCGCCACACCCCTGAATATTCTGCCCACCGTTCATTCCGAGTGTCACCACACGTTTTCATGGGCAGAAATGCAAAATACAGCCACGTGCCTCTTATTAAAATACAAGATGGCTCCCAAATACATTTGTGTCAGTCATAATGATTGTTGGGCTTTGCAGGTGAATCAGAGGTATGAACTGTGCAAACAGGCTAGCAGCCCAATTTGCTTGTGAAACATACACGCAAATTTGTATTTCCAGTACATTTAAAATGCTGCCCATCTTTTAGAATTGCAGCCTCTGTAGTTCATGAGGCTATATTGTAATTTTCCAATGGTACATTTTCATTTCTGCTTGTTAAACTAGTTGAGGGATCAGCCTTTTCGCTGATTTTGTCTTCTGCAGTTGATGGAGGTGCAGTATGCTGTTGTAATTGCTGTAATGCTGCTGCTGCCTCTGGTTGGTGTTGAAAAGGGATTGATTTTGCATGCATTATGCAGCTGATACGTCTGCTCCCGCAAAGCTGCCCTAGACTCCGTCTGCGCTAGTACCAGCGTCTTAAGTGACAGGGGAACAATGAGCTCCAAGTGGCATTGTCTGCAGCGGACTCTGGAGTGGTGCGTGGAGCAGGCTCGAGCATGCGGTCATTGTTGTGGGAGAATAGGGAGAGGAGATCGTAAAAACTAACCCCCCCCCCCCACCCTCGTCTCTCCGCAGTCGATGATGCTGGACGGCGAACTGGGCAGCCTCTCGCCCGGCTCCAAGCCGCACATCTGCGAGCACTGCAGCGCCGCCTTCCGCAGCTCCTACCACCTGCGCAGACACGTGCTCATCCACACGGGTACGGGGCCGCGGCACGCCCGCCTCCTCGCCCAGCTCCTCTGCCCGCTGTATCTCGCTACTCCTTCAGCTGTTACTGCTGCGGCTTCGTGTTCTCTTAAGACGGCCACTGCTTCCTATTGTTTGACTTTTTACATGTTTCATTGAGTATTATTTGCATTTATATTACATTAGGAGCTCTCGTGTGAAGGATCCATTGAGGTTAAATGGGTCCTTAAAAGTCTCTTAAGTTGGATCTTGAAGGTCATGAAGAGTTGCAAATTCTATAAACGTGAAAATGTTTAGTTGGCGGTACTGCACAAATTATTTGATCGGCCAATGAAACTATCATTGAAGTTCAGACTACTTCACGATCTTTCATGCCAGAACCAGATACCGTACATCAAGTGCAGTGAAAATCAAGTTTTTTTTTTTTTTGAAACTTGCGAAATCCAAGAGAACTACAGCCACTACACGATGACCTATGTTTTGAGCGAGGTGCTCAGCATGGCGTTGAGTCGTGTGTCCTGTCCCTCTCTTCTCAGGAGAAAGGCCTTTCAGGTGCAGTCAGTGTAACATGAGCTTCATCCAGAAGTACCTTCTGCAGCGGCACGAGAAGATACACAGTGGTGAGTCCTGGGATGAGTGGGATAACTACTCTGATTAGTCTGTCTTTGTTTTTGACTTGTCTTTGACTTGCCCTGTTCCTCTCTGGCCCTATTGTATGCAAGCACTTGTGAGTTATTAAATTCCAAACTGAAAATGTAAATGAGCTTCTCACCTAATGCCTGGAATAGCCCTCTGCCCTCCCCACCATTTCCAACATGTTCTCTGCCAGAAAAAAATGACACTGCTTTGGTTCGTTTTTTGGGATTGTGGCATTCATCTTCTTAAGTACAGATCAACAGTAGCTGTAGTCTAGGAGTCCCAATTTGAGTCTTCTTTGTGCCTGTGTGGGTGCAGGCTTTTTGGTCCATGTTCTTCTTGGATCCGACTGAACACCCCTTGTTACAGCCTCTGCAGTCTCTATGATTGTCTTTGGGACAGGTTGTTCTAGTGACTGCGGTTGAGTTGGTTGTCTGTGTTCCAGTGACCGTGGTTGAGTTGGTTGTCTGTGTTCCAGTGACCGTGGTTGAGTTGGTTGTCTGTGCTACTGTGACTGCGGTCGAATTGGTTGTCTGTGTTCCAGTGACCGTGGTTGTGTTGGTTGTTTGTGTTCCAGTGACCGTGGTTGAGTTGGTTGTTTGTGTTCCTGTGACCGTGGTTGATCTGTTACTATCTGTGCCAGGAGGAAGCTTAGCTGGCATGTCTGTGTTCATTAGATACCATGGAGAGGCACAAGAGGACTCACAGTGGAGAAAAGCCATACAAATGTGACACCTGCCAACAGGTGAGTCATGAGTGGGTGGGGCCGTTCACATCTTCCAGATTAACTGAAGCTTCTTTAACCCCTCTTCAAAGAGTGCGGTTTTTTCCCATGAATGTCAGTTCCTGAGCCTATAAGTCTGTGTCTCAGTGTTGGCAGTTTGCCTGGGTTGTTTGGTTATCCAGGTGGAAGTCAGCCAGATTAAAGGCTGATTTTGTGGGATTTTTTTGCGTTCCCCCCCAGAGTTTATGATTAATCAGAAACTAATTATTTTCAGACTCATAATGTCAGAGTTGTGTGTTTATGGCTGAACATTCTCATCTGCTATCAGTGCTCAAAGAAAAAGCTCATGATGTGTGTGTGCTTAAGACATACCAATGTCCCCTGTATCTAGTCGAGACACTTCAGCCCGTTTTATACTTTGTTGCACGACACTTTCGACAAGGGTTGGATGACAATGACGTATTTTTCACTAAAAAAAGTGTCGAACACCTCTAGAATTCTATGTCATGTCGCATAGCTTCATACTTTGTCATACAGCTTTGATTGGACAACCAAATGGAGCGCCGAAATTCATTGTCCCGGAAACGTCATTTTCGGTTTATCTGAGTGACAGACTCAAAAGTAGATATAAAATGAATTCCTCCCCTATTTCTCTAATTTCACCGGGTGCCGCAATGTTTTAACTGATGTAAACATCAGTTTGGTGTCATGACCATAGTCGGCAGAACCCTCTCCACAGCCCTTTGCTGAAGTATAAAGGCAAAACGCCGTGCAACACGCTGATTTTTTTTTGCGTGACACTTGTCAAAATGGCCGTACGACGAAGTATAAATCCGGCTTTAGGGTCTAAAGAATCTGTATTTCCTGTTTAATCAGGAAGAGTACCACCCCTTGTGTTCTGACGTGTGTATTTTCTTGTATCCCGTCTCAGTATTTTTCCAGGACGGACCGGCTGCTGAAGCACAAGAGGACCTGTGGAGAAGCCATAAAGAAGGGGCTGGACCCGGGGGCCCTGGACCAGGGCCTGGGTGACATGGGGCAGGGCGGCTACGGCCTCACTCAGGGAAACGCCGGCACCTCCGGCCGCCGGAAGGGCAAGCCCAAAGGGGAGGGGGGCGAGCGCAAGCGGAGGAAGGGCGCGGGCGGAGAGGCGGGGCCTGGGCCGGGGGCGGGGGCAGGGGACCCGGGCCTGCAGGGCTACGATGCGTCGGGCAGCGGCCTGCACGGGCGGGCCCCGAAACTGCTCTTCAAGAAGGTCAACCGCAAGGGCCCCGACAAGGACCCCGCCCACAAGGTGGGGCCCCTGGGCGGGATGGACGGCCTGGCGCTCCTGCAGGGCCCCGAGGCCAAGCAGGCCCCGCCCAGCAGCAACTACGACGACGCCATGCAGTTCCTGAAGAAACGCCGCTACCTGCACGCGGCCGCCAACAGCGCCGACTACGAGGTGGGCGTGGCCCACCTGTCCCAGCAGCCCACGGTCATCCAGGGCGCGGTGGGCGGGGCCCTGGACGGAGACCACGCCCCGCTGGGCCTCCTGGACTCGTCCCCCATGGGCGGCGGCGGCGGCGCCGACCCCAAGCACGACAAGTCGGGCATCCCAGACGAGGTCCTCCAGAGCCTGCTGGACCACTACTCCCAGAAGGCCGAGGGGCCGCACGACGTGCCCTTCGACCTGGGCGGCGACCAGCACGTGGAGCTCCACCCGGCGGCGCAGCAGGCGCCCGAGGGCGGGGACGAGGAGGACAAGGTGGGCGAGAAGGCGGTGATCATGCACGAGTACTCGCGCTTCCTGCTCCAGGCGCTGGAGCGCACCAGCCACGGCGGCGGCTTCCTGCCGGCGCCCAGCGGGCCCTTCGCCGGCCCCGCCTCCTCCGCCGCCAGTCCGCCGCTCTTCTCCGACAAGCACGTCTACGCCGCGACCCCGCTGGAGTGCGGCTTCGGCCACGCCCTCGCCTCGGCCCCGCCCCCGGGCCCCCTGCCCAAGCCCCACTTCGGGATGCTGCTGGCGGGCCCCTCCTCCTCCTCGTCCTCGTCCTCCTCCCAGCCCGGCTTCCACCTGGGCGGCCTGGACCCCGCCCACCAGCAGCTCACCCCCTCTCAGGAGCTCACCGAGCAGCTGGAGAAGCAGCCCTCGCCCGGCGCCTTCCAGATCCCGCCCCCGGACCTGGGCGGGCACAAGGACGCCCCGCCCAAGGGCAGCTCCGCCTACCAGCTCCCCGCCCAGGACCTGGCCCCCATCGACCCCTCCAAGGGCGTGGACCTCCGGCCCCCCTACCAGATCGAGAACTTCGCCCAGGCCTTCGGGTCCCAGTTCAAAGCGGGCGGCAGGGTCCCCCTGGGGTACAGCCCTGACTCGGGCGCGGAGGTGGACCACAGGATAAGGACACCCGTTCCGGAATTCTCAGGTTACACTAGTTTGTTAGCTGATGTCAATGAGCCAGTTAGTTCAAGATCCAAGACTCCCACAAGCCAAAGCTACAGGTAAGATCTGAAGGACGGTAGAGACCTAGTTTTGGAGGTTTGTTCATTAAAAATTTTTTTTTTTCCTTATGTTTATTATTATTAATAAATTTTTTTAAAAAATAAGGCTATGTTTTAATTATTACACTGCCATTATAATGTTTGTATAAAATTGTACCGGAATGGGTCTGTGTGACCTCCTTCAAATGCAATGTTTTTATTTTTTATTTTTTTTATTTTTTCCTCTCCGTGTTTAGTCGATTTTATTCATTAGTGTAAAATTAGGTCTGGTCATTAACCGATAGATGGAAAAAGTACTTTTTAAGCAAAAATGTAGTGTAGCAAAGGACTGGCTTGACATTTCTTTTTCCCCACGAACCTACGTGTTTTAGCAATCAACTTTACAATTGTGAAAAATAATTAATAATGATAAACGATGGCAGGGAACAGCCCAGATATGAAATGGCAAAAAAATAAAATAAAGATATTGTCTGTTACAAGGATTTAAAGTATAACTCAGGAAAAAAAGTGTAATAAGGAGAATTTTATTGCGAGATGCAGCAGGAGCACTCTTTGTTTTAATTATTGTCATTTTTCTTTTTTTTAGCGCTGTTCGTTTGCAAGTGCAACAGAGGGTTTTTTAAATTTTTTATTCCTTTACAATCGAGTGCGAAAAACGAGGAAGCTGCCTGTTTGGTTACACTAAGAACACTTTCCTCTTAGCTGAATGGAGGTTACGGTACTTCTCGTCAATGTGAAACACTCGCGTTTCTGTCAGCAAGGGCCATGCGTATTTATAAAGTGTATGCGAGCGAGGGGGGGATGACGGCGATGTGAGGAAGGAGGGGAATTTGGAAAAAAGAAGGACCCCCGGGGTCAGTTTCGGAGGAAGGGGGCGGAGTCGCCGTTCCGTTCGTCACAGGATTTGGGTCATTTAAAAAAAAAAAAAAAAAAGAGACACTGTTACCATGGCGTGCGGACTGGGGGAGGAGCTTTGCATCGCGAAACTCTTACCTGCGCGGGCCACGCCCCCCCTCCCCCGCGACCGAAACCCTCCTTAGCGATTGCGTAGCGACGCTGGCAGGAGATGTTTCTGAAGATTTTTTCTCTCCCTAAGTTCGTCTCCTCCTCTTACTTCCTCCACCTTTCCTTTCTTATCGAGCACTTCTTTCCCCCAGTTTAAAAATTTTTTTTTTAAAGAAACATTCAGATAGTGGATATTAAAAACAGAGAGAGAGAGGACTGACTTGCTTTTAAAAAGAGATGTTGGTTAGGGCCGCCAGTTGTTCGAGGATAAGGTGTCAGGCGATTGGTGTAGGGGCGGGCGGGGATTGGGTGGGACGGGGGGTGGGTGGGGGGGGGATTGTGGGCGGGGGAGGGGATTCTTAGTTTTGGAATGGCCTCGTGAGGCACTCTGGGGATGGGGTGGGTGGTTTTGGGGAGGTGGGGAGGGGGGGGGATTTGTTTTTGCGTTGTCACCTGGATGTTATCAGATATGTAAAACAGGTTAAATGGGGACGAGGACCTCTTTGTAAATTTATAGCCATTTAATCAGGTAAGTGTAAAAGTGTTGCCCAGAGACCATTGTACCACTGAACACAAAAACCGATGCATTGAGCGCAAGTGGATGCAACTGTAATTTGTTTGGAAAAAATACAAATAAAACCCTACATCCTGTTACTTCACAACGAGCCAAAAAACATAAAAGAAAAAAATGGTCAGAGATAAAAATATTTTTAAAAAAATCATCACTTTTTTTTTTTTTAAAGAAATGTTTGAGGGAACCCCAATGTGCATGCCTAATGAAGGATAGTGTTAGGTTTCGATGGCAGTTCTTCAGTTTGTAAGCGGAGTAATGGTTGCTTTGTCTTCCACTGCTGCTGGGTTGTTTTTTTTTTTTTTTTTTTTTTTTACAGCAACGCGATTGTCCGTTCGGTTTTTATTTTCCCAGCCCCTCCTCCCAAGCCTCTGACTGACAGAGCCCTAAAACGTAGCCCGAGACCCCTCGGCTATGATGTCACAGGGAACAAAGACTGACCGCTCGAATCATGCTCCATGTTTTAACGACGTGAGAAAAAGAAAAAGGATGAAATTGACCTTTGTATACCTCATATCACTGTTTAGGCATGGCCAGGGACTGGTTTTTTTCCATGTATGTAGCGCAGATACTGTGGTAGGTTTTGAATCACATTACAAACTGTAAACAGTGTTTGCAATTGCAGAAGGAAAAATGGGTTCATTTTTAAAGTACTATAATACCTTTTGGCTCTAAAGCATTATTGCCAAGCAGTGTTTAAGCCTGTGATTACCACAATGAATTTTCTTCTTTCCATGTATTGTTTTATTTTTTTTTCCTTCGAATTGCCATATTGTGTTTTAACGATCTAGACATGTTTACAAAAATGTACAAAAAACACTAAAAATGTGTGTTTTTTTATTTTCTTTTTTTGTGCTCAGATCCGCATGACATGAACGATTTTTTGTACGTTTTTATTGGTTGTCACCACCACACCGAACCTGTAGCAAATGTCTTCTCGCTCTCCCGTCTTATTTTGTCATTCTTACTTTGTTCTGGGTTCTTGTGATATGATTTGCATTTAAATGAGTTTATAAATGATTAGAAAATAAAAAAATAAAAAATTCTTATCAGCAAATCTCTCCTGTGAACCGGAATGATCACTTAAAAATATTTATAAGAATAAAAAATAAGAACGCTGTGCCTAATGAGAACAGGCCGTTTACCTATAAACCGGGGTATTCAGCATGGAATACCTGATCACACCTGATCTTGGACACCTTGACACCTCTGTGACTACATGCGTCCTGCCATCAGACGGAATTTAGCTTTAGCCATTTCCACATAGGCCCGTTTAAAATGAACAGCTCTGGTTTCCTATCCATTTTCACCACTGACGACTAACTGGTCTGCTATGCTGCCTTGGCTGTGCCATACACAACCCATGTATTGTGTCTCACTTTGAGAACTGGGCTTAACTTTTGATTCTGTCATTTATTCAGCAAACGGCTTATCACTTTGCTTTCTCCCTGAGATGTTTTAAGGGGGCGTACCTCTGGTGGGGGGGATCCTTTCCTCCAATCAGAATGGCAGCTTATATTTTGAATGTGGACACAAATGCAAACTTTTTTTTATATTATGACATGACTCTTTTTGGGGAACATATGCAAATTAGCTCATGAATAATTGAGTCTGCCTTACATGCACCCAAACGTATGTGAGAACTGAATGCTGTGTACTGTTTTCCGGGATATTTGCTGCAGATCACCTTTGAGCCTGTAGATGGTGCTTGTGTTTGTCTTTTCAGTCCGTCTGCAAGATTAGTTTAGGCTTGACTTGCGCTCGTGTAAGAGCGAATGAGTCCACTTGCAGCAGACCTGAGGTAATCCTAATAAAAGCATCATTTCAAATGTGCTACTTATCATTACTGCATCTAGTCCATCTAGTAGTCAATAGCTGTGATTCTTCTTTTAAGTAAGTATGTTCTTGATTTTCACTATCTCTTTCTTTTGTAGATTAGTTTGGCACACGTGTAAAATCCAAGCTTGCTTCATAGCTTATGTTGCCCCATGGGTCCCCGCGGTACCCCAGAAGGATCTCCTGCAGTAATTGTCAGGAGCTTTAATGTCATTTGCTTTAATGTTCCTCGTAATTTTTGACACTGGTGGAATTCAAAGTCCCTTCTGTTCCCCCACCCCCTCCCCAAGTGCAGCTGCTGTTACGTGTGAGAGCTCATGTTCTCTGAGCTAATGTTAAAAGGGGTAGTACATCGTTCCGGGAATATTTCATTGTTTTCAACAGTGAGAACATCGCACCTCTTCCCGTACGCTACGTAGCGCAGGCTAACACAAGTGTGCCTTTCTTTACACTTCTGCCGGAACTTTCCGTATCTGCTGTGTGGGATTGCGCTCGCACAGTTTGTTTAATGTCAGCCATTGAAAACTGCGTGTGTGAATATGGTCTCTCTTTATCTCTCGGTGATTAATGATTGTATTGTGAGCTACGTAAACCAGATTAACTTGTACTGTATTAATAGGGTAGGGCCAGAAGTGAACCAGCCTGGAACATCTGATATAGTAGATCAATGTAACGATTTCAGCAGAGTCTGAGAGAAGATACGGTATTAAACGCGTTTCAACTGTACAAAAAGAGCGGCAAGTCGACTCTTAAGTCTAGAATTTGCCCCTTGCTTGATCAACTAATGCCAGTGTGAATTTTGATGGTTCCCTACCTAAGAGCTCCAGAAACCTTTATCTGGATGGCGACACTAGTCCTGATATTTTCCCAAGGAACAATGGCCTTACTATTTACTGTAACCTCCATAGTTCTACTGTGTGGTGGTGTGTAGCTGTAATGGTGCAAGTATCAATGTGGTGTTGTGATTTATGAGAGTGAGCTTGCCCACGTCTAACACGCTTTTAAAAAATCTTGGTTCCATCCTGACCAGTCAAGCGTTTCCTGTAGACCTGCGTGCCCAAGTCATGTTCACGTGTCTCTTGTGTTGGCATGAAATCTCCGTGATGCAAGGCCCTCTCCTTCAGAAACATCCTCCCACTTCCGTCTGTGACAGTCTTAGGGAATCTGGCTTATCCCCACATCTTGATAAGAACTATTAATCACATCATTTGTTTTTAGGTTTTGATGCACGCCCCCCCTCTTTTTTTTTCACCCTGATTTGGCAAGCCCAAGCTACAAGTGGTCATCCCAGCCCCTGCTACCGATTCAGGAGGGGGTGAACACGTATGGGTGCCTCTTCAAAGCACGCAATGCTAGCCGCTGCTTCGCGTCACCACAGTTTGCGGGTTTGGGGAAGATTCTTCACCTGCAGCTCCGCATGACAAACTCTGGTGCGTGACTGTCCAGCGGGGGTCACTGAGAGGTCATTGCGACTGACCAAAACCCTCTCACACTCCGTGTTGCCCTGCGATGCTACTGGCCGCAGTCGGCACTGGCACAGTACTGGACTGGGTACGAGACCACGGAGCCTGTCCATGCACTAGAATGCTACCTCGGACGTTTGTTTGATGAGCTTGATATAAATAGTCATTCTTCTTTTTCTAATTCCTTTCTGTTTATTTTGGTGTTATTACAGTCGGTGTCTGTCCTTTCTGTCCAGGTCTATTCCTGCTTTACAAACTTCCTGAATTGGACGCACTGAACTGTCCTCAACTATTCAAGATCTGCAGTAAGTCGCAGTGTTTGGTGCGATCACGACTGAAGATTGGGTGCTTGGCTACTACATGATTGTCAGTCATGTTTAATACTACTACTGTCATTTTTTCATTCCAGAAAGTTAGGCATATCCACCAGGACAACTGGAGAAATTGTCAGCTTTCTTTTCGTTAACGCATCAGCACCGAAACATCTGACGATCGTTCGAAATAGGAAGTAATGAGAAATCTGAAAGAGAAAACGAGGGACAAGGTTTAAAAGGAAGACAGGTTTGGAACCGATTACTCTCGTTTGAAATTTGAATTTGAGAGAACTTTTGTCAGGGACCGGTTTTCCCTTTTATGTGAGTCCCCTCGTGTTGAGACTCCTGGACAGGTGTGTGTGTACTTTGTTTACTCTCCTATTATCAGCACATACACTCTTGCGTCATGTGAGCAGCCAATACAAAGGTCTGGCCAATGGTGGTGGCGGAGATGCACAACTCGGAATTGTCCTTCGAACACGATTTTCCTTTCCGTGTAAGCGGTGGTTAAGCCGCACCTGGTGCGCACAGCGAAATGCGCTCTCTTTGCGTGTCTTCAGGGCGAAACTGGCCACGGATAAACACGCCTGTTTACACTGCGGGCTGGCAGAACTTTCTCTGAACTCTGATCATTTATTCAGGGCTTACATCCCTTCCAGGGCTGTATCTAAGTTCACACCCTCAAATTTATTTGTTACTCAAACCGCAACATTTTTGGTCTCCCTCTTGCAGCACTGAGCCTTATCCTGTTCATGTATTGATTAGCTCTAGGTTATGACACCGATGAACTCAATTGTCTTTGGCTAACCTTTTTGTGTACTTCTGTAGGTTTTTCTGGACAAGGGAATCTACGGAATGTCTGAATGTAAATATATACTGAAATATCTTTTATTATTACATACATGTTAAATGTATTTTAAAAATGTGTAAATTTGTTACAGAAATAAAATTCTTCAGCTTGCCCATTCAGGAACTGATCCGGAAATGTTTGGTCCCCTTTTTTTCCATGACAAAAACTGAAGCAGTCCGTTCTGTGGAAACATTTTTCCTGTCTTTCGAAAAAAGGTATTGTGCAATTTAGGTTTGGTCGATGAGGTGTAAACTATATGTGGTTTATCCTCCCTTGTTTGTTCCAGAGAAACTTCTGGAAAACTCCCAGCTTATCATTAGTGTATCACCACCACCTCCGTTCCAGTGAGTTGAGTCAGGTTTTTAATACGTCTCCAGATCAATTATAGAATTCATAATCAAACAATGTCATAACATGAGCTAATACACATAGAAATGTATTGCATTGCTTTGTCGTTGTTTTTTTTGTTCGTAGGGTTTGATTGCTGACTGCCTAGCCTTAGTTTACGGTTATAGATCCATAAAAGCAGCCAGGATATTTTCATTACCAAATAATTCTCTCCGTTACCACTCCCTGTGAAAACATTAGGAAGGTAAATATTGTGGATGAAAGCACGAGGCGTGATTTAGTGGCCTGCGTGGATGTCGTTGACGTCCTCGATGGTGACTTGCACATTCGTAGAATTGCGGTGTTATGAGCGGGCTTTAATATGAAGCAAACATGAAAGGCAGTTAAATAGGGAACACATCATGGGTTGTTTGATCGCGGTCACATGCATTCTTTAGGAGGAAATTACGGGGGGGGGGGGTGGTGGGGTGGGGGTCACTTGCTCAATATGGCCCAAAAAGCTGTGCCTTTACTGCTTACTCGAAACACTGAACCGTGTCTATTCAGGGTACTGTTTGTCAGATTGTTCATGGTTTTACTTCCAGACAATTACTGATATGCTACAAAGGCATTTTCTAAATATTTCCTTGTGTCCTATCAGTACCTTTGAGGTTATCTGTTGTAATAATAAATATACACACTATAACAAATAACACACTAAGTTGCCTCACATTGAGCAATCATACTATACTGTTTGCTCAAATTGACTGAAATCAAGAAATATTTGCAAGAAATATGATGGAGAAGAAGGAGTTAGGTTTGATGTGCTGACAGAAGTAAATATATTTTGCCTAAGTTACTCCATGCAAGGAATTCAAAGAAGCTTAAGATTTCCAGGTGCAGTGTTCAGTACACACTCTGAAATGTCCAGCTGATGGCCAGTAATGGTAACAGAAGAAGAGCAGGAAGAAGATAACATTAGAGGCAGAAGACAAATATCTTGTGGTGTCCTGAAAAAGAAACCATTATAAAACTGCACCACAACTATAGAAAGAACTTGATGCAACTAGAGAGAAACCGGTTTCCCTGACTACCGTAAAATGGCAACTACAATCTGCTGGTGTAAAAGGATGTGTATTTTCTTCTTGTTAACAGCACATAGCAAGGGCTTTTTCGCAGATACACCTTTTAGACCAGCAGATCGTACTCACCGTTACACTGTAGTCAGGGAAACTGATTGCGTTGACTTTTTCCTGTAGTTGTGCTGCAGTTTTACAATTATTTATTTATTTTTTATTTTTTTTTGCCAGACATCGCAGAATATTTGTCTTCCTGGTCTTCTCCTGTTAATGTTACTGCCCATCACCTGGACCCTTCTGAGTTTGTACTGATCACTGCACCTGGAAATCTTAAGCTTCTTTACAATTTCAATCCAATTTAAATGGGAATAACTTTCTTGCCACAGTATGTTTACTTGGCCCTGCACATCTAAGCCTAACTTCTTTACTGTAGTTCTTGGAACTTCAGTGCCAATGTTACTTGCACTACCGGCTAAAGTCTATTAGGCTACCTGCGGTTTGAAAGAAATAGGTCACTCAATTTAATTATCCCTGTACCTCCCTCCCAACCAGCATCCTCCCACTTTGCAAAATTATTGGATAAGCTTCCTATAATTGGGTTAATTGTAATTTAAAAAGCCTAAGATAAGATAAAACTTTGTCTTGCATTACATGCTCCAGCAATCTTCATAAATATAGCAATACATGAAACATAAACCCATGATATACGCATAAAAAACAAGAACAAAAATAACAGACAATGATGACATGCACATAAAAATAAAATTAAAAAATAAATTAAAAAGTAAAAAGTTAACAGTCCATTTGTGTGTGTGTGTGTATGAGAGAGACTTCACAGTCCATGTCAGTGTGTGCATGAGAAAGTACTTCGCGGAAAGTCATTTCTAAGATTATTTTTTAGTAAAAGTAAAAATCTTCTTTGTTATTGTAGGTAGAAACTGTTTATGTTTATATTTGTTTGTTTGTTATTCAACAAATGCAGATATATTAACTGAATTCTTCTCTACCTAAAGTTGAAAAAAAAAAACACACAGGTGGCCTAATACTTTTGGCCCGTACTGTATATGCTTTCACAAAGATTTAGCTGTTGTTTTAAATGCTTTAACACCCCATGAGTACTCTGGTCCATGTACAGGTTTCTACAGTAAGAGGTAACAAATGAAGAGAATCCATAAATTAGATTCCCTTATAGAAACCGAGGTCATACTTTTTACATGAAAAAAAATGTGTAAAGCCTGCCATAGTTCCCTAATTTCTCCATGTAAACTAGGTCCAATTATGTACTGTAATGTTTGTTTTGTTGCCTCTGTGCTAGGTACATCTACAGTAAGTATCACACTGCTAATCCATGGCCGTGTGTCTTATCTCTTTGACCTGTTTGCTTTTCTTGCAGTAAATCCGGGAACGGTTCGGTTTGTCCAGAAACAGGATACTGATTAAAGTGTTTCCTTGATGAGCAGTCAATGCTTTGGGCATGTCTGTAATTTTATGACACTGGATCATTCAGAATTTGTAGATCTGTTTGTGTCAATCACTCCTACAGTCTGACCATTTTTCCCATCCCAACCATACCTCCAGGCTCAAATTGTTACTGAGAAGTGCAACTAGAAGCTGATGTGTGTGAGATATTATAGGCTTACAACTAGTAATAAAGGAACATTTTTTTTGTAGTGTTACTAGCCTAGATATACACACCCTTAATGACGATTATGGAATATATTGAAATTCTTTTGAATTAAAATATACATTTCACCACATCATAATATATTGAAAAATCTTTTTTCAGATGCCATTTTTAATTAAAAAAAAACTTTTATTTTTTATTATTATTATTATTATTATTATTATTTATTATTATTATTATTATTTTTTTACAAATAGCCTACTCTGCTGTGAAATATATTTATCATTATATTTCCAAAGAAAATTCCACATATTTACAGTCTAATCGGGTATATTCCATTTAGGTATGCACAGAAAATATTAATTCTTAAATAAATTCACATAGAATATGGAACTCCGATAAAGCTCATGCTGCCCCTATTAGACACACAAAAACTGAATTACAACTTTTGAACTTTTTACTTTGTGGTGTAATTTGTGCTGGAGTCACCATGGTCATTTTTGTAACAGTGTGTTGACTGTCTTACAGGGAAAGTAACAAAATAACCATTCTTGTGATTTTGAGGAGGGTTCTTTAGGGAGAAAAAAATAATTTTACATGGGGGAAAAAAGAAGAATTTACAAGAAAGATGTCGGTAAAGCCAGACATACTTCCTTAATCTTTGTTTCTCCATGTAAACCAGCTCAGATTACTTACTCCTGTTGCCACCGTGCTGGTAAATAAGATGTTGTGACTGTTTATTACTCACTGCCTTTGTTCTGACACCGTTGCCTGGTGATATAATGTTTCCTCAAGCTCTACACAAATCACTTCTTAAAGACAAAGCAGAAATATACAGCCTGCACTGAGTTTTAAATTAAAAATCTACCCGATGCCGTTCCTTAGTCAAATTCAAAATTAATTATTAGCACGCAGCTGTTTTATTTATGGAAGCACGTTAGCACGTTTCTCAGCTGCGGCTAAAGACTAATGAATCTGTTCAGTGCCTGTTGCGGCAGTAGGGCAGCAGCCCATGTTCTTTGATAAATTAATCTCTGTAACCGCATACCAGTCCTGTGAACACAGACATGGGAGACATGACCTGTACTTGGACAATGCATTCCTCCTATCTAGATATCTGAAACTTTTTTTTTTTTTGAATGAATGAAATCTCAAAAAAACATAATGTCAAATACAAGTTTTGTTTTGAAACCTCTGGGCAAGGGCTTTCTCAAAAAAGAGATTTTATTTTAATCTCAGTGGGACTCTGAGCCCAGATAAAATGCAGGATAAATGCATTTTTGAAAAATAAAATTTTAAAAAGTGAGATAAAGCTTCCAGCAACAGTTCAAGGGGCCAAACAAGCAGTATAGAATAATGGATTCTTTATCATTTCACCTTGGGAAACCGTTCGTTAAATCTCACAAAACTAGTTATTGAAAAAATGACAGATTTTTTCTACTGTAGCTTGCAATACAACTTCAAAAGGCAAAAGTTATTATGTACGTACTTATGTGTATGTACTTATGGGTGTGCTCATTCTGCCCATTTTAGATGAAGAGGAGCTTTACAAATCCATTGTAGGCTATATGTGTTTGCATGCATGTATGTTTATGCATGTCTGTCATATCCTACATGTATATATGCCCTACCATTATCACGTAGCTACTCATTACAAACACAGTACAAAAAGAAATGATATATGATGAAAAATGCGTTTTCGGCGTACAATGATGCCACGTTACTCACATGTACAAAGCACTGTCTATAAGTCATTCATTTAAACTGCCAAAATCCAGGCCTGGCATTAAAAGTATTGATATAAAAATGATGCCAAGTTACAATAAACAATATTGGCTATTTTACCTCACACAAATAAAAGAAGCTGTATTACCATGCAATGCTACACAATGTTTCCAAAATTGTTTCAAGTAACTTGGGCCTGTGTTTCTTAATTTTACCATCTGAAGACAATTTGGCGATTCAAAATTTGTGTCACCTGAAAGTGGCAAATAACACAAATTGCCTCATGCAAGACATTTAAATTAATGTGTGAAACTGCTGGTGAATACATACAGAAAACACATTCCTCCAGAGAGAATATGTTTATACCTGGTTGTCAAATTCATTTTACAAAATGTACAAGTTATTTTATAATAAATACTATACATCCATGCATACATGCACACATATGTAGAATACTTAATTATCCGTATGGATACATTTCCCTAGCAGCATATGACATTGACATGTACAAACAGACATTTATACTAAGAAACATACAATCATTCACGCAACAGAAAGGCCGGGTGGATATACAGAAAAAACCCCATAAATACAGATAAAAAATCGACATATTGAGGCCTATTGAATCAATCCTGACTCTTACAAACCTATCCACACATATGTTAATGAACTGTATGCCTGTACACACAGAATTGTGAAAACATTGACTAGCATTGCTTTAGAATGCAGCTTGTTTAATTTGTGTGAGGCAAGATAGCCAATATGTTTCTTGTAAATTGACATTAAATTTTAATGAATGAGTTATAGACAGTACTTTACATGTGTTAGTAACGTGGCATTTTTGTACGCTGAAAACGTATTTAAGGTAAACGGAGTGCAAAGTGAACATTAACATTTGTACATTTTATAGAAATTAAGCTCCCGTTATCCCGCTTCACTTTTTTTATTCTTAATTTCCTGTCAGAATTTCCCTGCATGAATGAATGACTGAGCGTCAATGCTGCTCAAGGCTAATCCCGCCCCAGCGAGGAGTGGCTTGGCATCTTGCTCCGGTCCTCTAAAGCTTACAGTTAGAAACACCTGAGCCAGATTTCAAGCAGAGGAAAGGGAATAGATCTACTTTTATATAGTTATTTTTCCCGAGGCTACGGTTTCCTTGAAGGAACTAAGATACTAAGCGATCGGTTTTCTTGAAACGTCAGGCCGTCTCGTTTGTTGCTTTGATTTCGGAACGCGATCATCACGTTTTATTTGGCTGGGTTTTGAAGATGTTACATGAACTTATCCTCTGCTGTTTGGTGGTAGCGATTTTCACACCAGGTAAGTGATGAATACATATACCCATGTCAGCTCCTCTAACTGGTTTAGACTGTAAGTAGCCTACCAGAAAATGTATTATTTATTATTTGCTAAAACAAATGGGAAGTGTCAGCTGTCAGTGGAGTGATATTTTATTACTGTGTATTATACAATAATAAATTATGCCATATTTAACATGTAGTCGTCCGACGATGATAGAAAAACATAATTTCGGTGTCGATACGAACATTTAAGTGTTAAGCAAGAAAGTCGGATAAATATGAAACATGGAAAATGATGTTGGTAACTAGTTGATCCATCTAGTCACTCTAGCAACGCTTATATGTTATAGTTTTATGGCAACGGAAACACTGTGAACAATTTAAGGGATATTGAAAAAGTAACACGAGCAACAGGTCATACAGGTGGCAAGTTGTTAAAAAAAGGACAGGCTTTTTGGTTTTGCCACTGTCAACCGGTTTCATCCAATGAACTTGGCTTGTTTAAGGAAAATAGTTGGTTGGTTTGACTTTCACAAGTGTTGTATACTAAACATTGTGTTTCAGCCGTGATTGGATTGAAAAAAAAAAACTTTAACTATGTCTTGTACTAGGCACCGTAATGTGGGATAACCGCATCACGGAGAACCCTTTCTCAGAATATTAAACGTAACGAAAAGTTCCGAGAATGCCGACGTGGTCCTTCGAGATAATACCTTGAAAGGGTTTGAAGGTGACGTCACATAACGGAAACAGCAGTAATAATAATAATAATAATAATAATAATAATAATAATAATAATAATAATAGCGCTAAACGGAGACGATGTCCGACGCTGCATTGCCTTACTTTTTGTAGAGTATAAAACTCACTCTAGACAAGAGGCCAAATCCTCAAGTAAAGGGCAACTAATTAAATACACCAAAAGCGTGTATGGGGGTATCCTTGGGAGGCAATGCCATTTGCATTTCAGAACGCGGAACCCGGGTCGGTGTCGGAATGTGTGCAGTGCACATGTCTCCAGTTATGGTTTTGCCAGTCCTCCACTACCTAGCTGTGAGTGTGCAATGTTAAATGATGTGTGCAGGTCACATTTATTCAAGGGCAATTCATATTCATAATGCCTCAGGTGCAAAAGTGGAATTTGATAGTGAATTTGATATGAAAAATGAGGGTCCTAGTAATGATTTTAGGAAGTGTACAACATTTATTGTGGTAGTTGCTGGAGGAGGGGATGAGGAGTTATCTCAATACTTGCATTTTTCAAAGTATTTGTCCAGGACTTTATTCGGTATCGAAAGCCACAAGTCTTTTATGTATAATCACCCAGTGATTGCACGTTTAAAACTTCAGTGCCCCCTGGCCCCTGCCTACATCTGTTATACGTAGCACTGAGACAGCATGAGACAGCAGGGTGACTGAATGATGCCTACCCCCTGACTCACCCCCCCTCCCCCCACCCCCTCACCCCGCCCCAACAGCACAGGCTGCACATGAATCACCACACCCAGAAAGCTGACCTTGCCGGTCAGAGCCTTTGCCAGCCTGCCAGCACACCTCTACTGAACCTTTCCAATACCCTGCAGTGACACATAGCAGGCAGTTATCTCACGGAGGTTCAATCCCCAAGAAGCGGCTAACTTACCTGACCTAAGCAGTCTGGTGTGGGGATTTGGATCAGGCGCCTTTGGGGGGGGGGGAGGGGGGGAGTAGGTTGTTGTGGGGGGTGGGGAGATGGATCGAGGCTGTCGTGAGTTTGAGGAGAACCGGGAGCCTTTCGAGCTAATGCAGTAATATCCGGGAGACTCCCTGGCTGCCCCGAAGGCTGGGTCTTATTGTGCAAGTGAAGCTGGTCCTGTGGTTTCAGAGAGACTCACTCATGTCCGCGAGCTAGCTGTTAATGGTTACATTCACATTTGGGCATTTAGCCTGAAAGTACGCACGGTCTAGGAATGAGCAGCTCTGATCCTCCCACAACCACTAGCAACAGATAATACATAGAACGAAGATAAGTGCCACGGTCGGCGTGAGTGGGAGACTGAGAAATGGAAACGAGTGACCCGTCATCACAGCTATTAAGACTGCATATAACCTTGAAAAATCACATGGTGATTTTTATGTACCGGTGGGGACTCCGGTTGAAAGAAAAATCTTTTCCTTGTGTTCGTTTCGCCTCCTCCATCGCGGGTCATTGGTCAGAATTACGCGTCACGGAAAGGCTCGCCTGAGTTTGGAGGAGATTTCGAGGCTGATTGTAGAGGCAGGAATCCGTGTCAAGGTGCGGGCTGGTTTGAAGCCCATCATCGTGGCCGTCCACGCCTCTGGACCGCATGTGAGTGTGTCCCACGGCATCCCCCCAGATTAATCACTGTGTACAGCAGGGTTAATATGGCTACCGCGGCGAGACGAGCCTGTCTGAGCAGTCAGACATTGGCTTTCTGTGCTGGTGAGGGAGCCCTCGTTCACATCTGACAGGATTACAGCGGCTCTGAGGAGCGGTAATCTCGTGCTGTAATTGGAAAGCCCTCGCTGGAGGACGGGAGCTTTAATTGGATATGATGGCGTCGGCCCACAGAACGGTCACCGCCTCTGGGAGCCATCTGTTACCCAGGTATTAAGGGTCATTCGCAAAAGCTTGGGGTTCTTCAGGACAGAAGGTTTCTAAAGCACAGGTTCCACAGGAGAGCAGCTTTCCAAACCCTGCGACCTGAAGGGGTTTCTGAACCCTTCATTCTGAAGGGGTGCAGGGTTCTGAATCCTTAGTTCTGAAGGGGAGCGGGCTTCTAAATTCTGAGTCCAGAATTGTTTTGAAAGCCTGGGTTCTGAAGGAGTGAGAGTTTATAAAGCTCATGTTCTGAAGGGTTAGCGAGTTTCTGAAGTCTGTGGCCTAACGAGGAAGAGATTTCACTGGCGTTCCCCTCTGAGCAGGTGTACGAATTCCTGTGCACTGTGACTCGAGCTTGTTGCCTTGGAGGCAAGCCTATACGGCCCACCATGTGCTGTCCACTGCCGTGCCACCCTCAGGTGCCAGATTACTTAACTCTGCCTTGCCTGTCTCTCTTCTTATGGTCAAGATCAAAACTGGATCTGTCACTACAGAGCTTACAGAAGGGTCACGTAGTCACGGAAACTAATTGTAGTTTCGTGTGAGTCTAAAACAACTCTGACTAATCACATTTCTCCAAACCAGTTCAGATCTGGTTATTTGGCCCTCCCCTCTCACGCATAATTTTATCCCTAACAAAATGTCAGAAAACCTTTCGTTTCTTGAAAGGACCGCCTTCTCAAATGAATGATCAGAATAAAAATTACAGGAGCAAAAACTGTCTGGTCAGGTGTCCAAATGTTCCAGCAGCTACCACACAACCGAAACCAATGAGTTACTAGGATACTGCAGGAAATACCTCTGTAAACAGTCTGGAGGAGTGTCAGCTGACAATCTGAAGTTGTTGCCTCTATATAGTTATTTTTATACTCAGCACCGCTGTGTTTGTTGCAACTGTAAAGCCTGAACAGACTGCCACAAGCACATTCTAGGAATTCAGGTGTGACAGGGAGAAGGAAGGAAGATGAGAAATATAGTAATTATTATTATAGTATTACTCCATTATGCTGTATAACTATAGTATAATAAAGTAATTCACTCCATTGTGGGCTGGGTATGCCAAACATATATGTACACAGATGACAGAAAATTGAGCCTGCAATAGGCCATTAGACCCTTTTTGTGCACAAAAACAATAGTCAAGGGGGTCAAGTCACAAATACATATGCTTATGCAAAAAACATAAATATGCATATTCCTAACTAGGTGCTTTCTACAAAAGAATTAAAAAAAAAAAAAATTTGTTGAGCTCCATAGTGCCACCTCATGGTTTCATTGGGCTAGTTCTTTAGAGTTTGTCTCAGGATATGCCCAACGCTTTGGGATTTATTTGCATTTTCATTAAAAGCCATGGCCACATGCAAATTTATTGGCTTACTCCAGGCATGTTTTTAAGTGTAGCAACATTTCTTATGCTGGGGCCTTAGATACTGGTGAGTAGATGCTATATGCCAAGTTTTGTGCAAATTGTTCAAATCTTCTAGGAAGAGATACATTTTTGCTGTAGGGATGTATTTATTCTTTGAGGGGAGAGAAATCTAGTAAAATAGAATTTTCATTCGAAGTCACTGGAGTCAGGAGTTATGGCCTGTCAAAATTTGCATTTTTGACTATTTGCTGTAGCGCCATCAAGTGGCCAATCGAGGCCAAATTAATTAGATCGGAAACATGGTTAAAAAAATCTACAGGATAATTTTGTTGATTGCTACAATTTGTTCCGCGCAGATCTATCAAGCAAAGGACGTGGCGTTGCTATCTGAATAAGAATTTTATCTAAGTAAATTCAGTGGCAATTGTGATTAAATATTTTTCAGATTTTTTGATTTCCTGGCAGCAAGGCGTGTAATTACTGCTGTCCAATTACTGCCATGTTGCAGTTATTGGTTCTTGCAAATCTCCTTCCATCGCAAAGGATTCTGTTTCTTTTCTATTTAGTGTATTGGCTTAATGATTGAGTTTAATGATTCTGAATTTGTGCTCTTGGCTGGCTTGAACTGGGACTGGCTTCTCCCTGCTTCAGCCAATTTGTCTGAAGCAGGTTTCTGTTGCAAATTGAACCTTTCCCAGCTCGTTATCTTTCCCTCTCGCTCTGACTCAAAATGGCAAAAATACGTCTACACTCTTGGGCTTAGTCCTTATGAACACACATAAATAAATACTCGCCTGTTGGTGTATTCTCAAATGGTCTTAGTGATCACTGCACTATTGCCTGTGTCAGGGCTCCCAAAAACTCTGCCTGACTTTATCATAAAAATAATACATTTAAGTTTTGTAGAACAGGTATTTCTGCGCAATATAAAATGCGGCGACTTGGGCAGAATTAGTCTGATCCCTGATGTGCGATTACGTTCACTCTGCCTTTCTGTCTACAACAAACAAACGCGCACCTCTTCAAAAATATAGAATTAAAGGGCGAGACAACCTTTGGTTTTGGCTCACAGTCAAGAGACGGAGTGCTAGACTGTTACTGCCAATGTGTCTGCAGTAGATGGGAAAGATATTGAGCAAGTGTCTTCTTACAAATATCTGGCTGGATGAAAAAGCTCTGTTTTAAAATGCGCATTGACAATCTTGTTCAAATCTGAAGGTTAAAGTGTCAATCCTCATTTTTTAAAATATTGAAAAGCCACATTTGATACCTTTTCACAGTGACATTTTTGTAGCAATATCGCTTGAATGTGTTGGCGTTCTGTATGCTATTTCCTTGCTCTATATGCTAGTTTTTCACTGGTGGTGTCGTGTGCGATAATCCGGCCAAGTATTCAAATATGATGAGGCGCGCACAGGAACGTGCATCTAAGCATCTAAAATCCAGAAAGCATCTTTAAAATTAGCTTTGACATGTTGCTCAATTTTACCATGTCAGACGACATTGGTTGTCTCTTGGCAGTCCTCTTTCTTCAAAATACACTACAGCAGGATTATCTTCTTAAAGAAAAGCTTTGTCTGCATTGGCAACAACATTTAAAAGAATTCACTGTGGTAATTAATTAAAGAGCGCACAGTATAAGTAGTCTCATTCTGAAACAACGGTGACACCAGCTCTTCGGTGACCATACTGCTCAAGGAAAAGACAGGTGAAATTAAGAAATGACAACACACATCAATAAAACCACAAATTATACATTATACATTTCAGCTAAAGCAATTACAAACGTCAGGTTTTAAGGTCTAAAATGTCCTGTCCAAACGGATGGACAGTGGGACTCACCTGGTAATATATAAAATAAAATAAATGAAATAAATAAAAATAAAAATCCCGATTTCCCAGGTATAAGTGGGAACATAAGGTTAGCCTCCTCTACTGAATAAGGACCAGTAGCTATGGATGAAAGCCAACAGGTGCAAAGCACACCAGCGTGGCGTTATGTCATGTTTTGAGTCTGTTATAGACTTTGAGGGTCACGGAGCAAGTAACTTTAATAAAAATGTGTCTTATATTCATAAAGTGCTGATCTAGGATCAGATTTCCCCTGTCCATATCCTAACTGTGTCCCTTATGAGCCAAGAGGCTGAACTGATCCCAGATCAGCGTTCCAGCTCTCAGGTGATTTGTGAAAGCAGGCCCAGACCGTCTCCTCTATCCTCTGGTCTTTACTGGGAAATTAGCTTGGAGGAACCCAGAGTGGCTTTCTTAATTTAGCCCTCACCTTTTTCATATTGAACTTGAGGGAGTGAGACACCACAGGAGAGCCCTTTAACAGGCTAAAAGAGGGCCCTATGTTCACCAATGGAGGATGTGACATAGAGAACCCCGTGCGTTTCCTGGCAGACATTCGTCCAAGCAAATAGAGCTAACTGTACCGATGGCTTCCTTCTCTACACTGTCTACTAGTTTCAAGGGAACTAACCAAAGGGAAGACTTTAGTGGCTGGCTGGCATTTGAGATCGTAGATAAGGGGCCCATTGAAAATGGGCTGAAAGAGGAAGAAGGTACTGAGCAAGGCGGGTAGGATCTCTTTCATGAGACAGGTCACCTCTGTGTTGCTGGCGACAGCTGACCTGCTTTGATTTCGCGAGCCGTGCCCCAGGGAACAAAGGAAGTAGAACTGACGACTCCTGGTACATCCTACGCACTGGATTTTCATTAAGGTGCAGTTCTACTTCCTGTACACCAGAACATAACTCTGCCTGTGCAGGGTGTGCTGGTGTTAGCACCAATCTTAAAATGAACAGGAGATCCACTCACCCTGCTTTCGAGATTGCGAGAGACCAGCAGTTTAAGTTTTTTAGTTCCAAAAGTCTCAGAAGGAAATGGCCAACATGGCAGGATGTCCCAAACTGTGTTTCTGTTTCAACAGAATCTAATAATCTAATTCAGGCTAACTACAATCTGACCTGTTAACGTTGTGTCCCTTTTGGGTGAACATTGAACTCATGACAGTGTTGGTACTGCAAAAATACACACTTGGTGACTTCAGTTAATGAAGTTGAAGAATAAATCATATAACAGTAGTTCGGAATTGAAGTCTTTGTGCTTAGTCCCTTGACCTTCCTTCTTGATCATGATCAGTCCCCTGGTCCAAAAATAATTTTGAGTGGTCTGAACCATCATTGTGCCAGATCACATTTATGGTTTCCAAGTGTGCGATTTCAGCTACTGTAAACTCATAATTTAAAATAAAATAGAGAAATATTTAGATGTATGAAAGCCCTAGGTTTTTAGAAATGTTTTATGCTTTTCTAACTTACCAGAATTAAAAACATAACATATCCTGTTACTGCTCTCTTTAACAAAGCAGGACAATTTCTGTCCTTCCTTTGGTATTTCGGTATTGAAAAAGTAAATACACTGAGACGAGGAGGTGACTTAGATGCCCTTCTCCTTCGATGTCAGGCTTTGTGGATCCATAGTCTTAGGAACTTGACTCCACGTGGTCTGAATGTTGAGTTTGATTTAAGGCCTTTTATTTAAATATATGTTAATCTAGGAGGCATGCTTATTTTTTCCCCATTATCAGAACGTTTTGTGTGTCCTATATCGTGCTTAAAAAAAAAAATTGTCTTAGTGTTTTGTTATTTATAGTCCACTGATGATGTTATCTGACCAATCACCTATCTGAAACAGGCATACGCCTGTTTGAACAGCATGAAAAATGTTTCAGTTGATTCAGGTGGATGCCCTGACGAAGGCGCCTGTTTGCCAGAACGTCGGTCTGATTTTAAACTCTAAAGGTATTCCATGCATCAAAGCTTGAGCGTGCGACAGCCTCCCTTCATTTCAGTATGCGTTCCACCAGCCAGCACCTCCGCCATCCAGGTGTGTGTTCCTTTCGCTCAACAACAGGCTTTTCCAAATAAAACATTCCTTTGGCCAAAATGTACTTTAGCGCAGAAACAAACCCTGTGTGTGTGTGTGCACTGCCATGCTTTCAGTGATAACTGGCATTCTGTGAGACTAATAATCTAGCGGAGGACGTGGCGGCATTCTCAAGCACCCAGAAGGCGAGTTAAGCACGCCCTTGGCCCTAGACTGGGGACGCGCTCATATGTACGCCCACCATGTCTGTATTCTCTCTCTAATCAGGCCTCCGTCTCTGCTCGATGCCAGACGAACTATTTCGGGAACACATTTTTAATCCTTCCCAATAAGCTGGAGATGTTTCCGTGGCAACTCCGGGGGGGGGGAGCGTCCGAGGCGCATTGTACCGACTGTGGCATATGCAGCGTAAACTGTGTTTCATGAGGAAGAAAGCAGAGGCGAAAGGGTCAGTCTTTTGAAATGGCAAAAGACAGAATGACCCCTTTGATGCGACAGTCGCAGAAATTTGGGCACGCGTGCGCGCGCCTCAACCAGCAGTGCCGCAATGCGTTCGAAAAGAACCGCAAGGACGATGAATAAATGACGAAGACGAGCGTCGTGGAAGTGAGTCACAGGGCTCGCTACGCTGGTGCACAGAAGAAGTGCGCTGGGTGCCCGTCCCCCCCCCCCGAACATCCCCGGCTCGGCCACGGTGACTCGCGCTTCCCCTTCGCCAGCGAGGCGGCCGCAACTTTAGAACGGGGTTTTTGCGGACGAGGGAGGTTTGCGATAAGCGGAGACGGTGCGTGCGGTGTGCGTATTGTCCTGTAGCACTCCCCTTGATTCAGCCTGTGTACATTACATTACAGGCGTTTAGCATTTATCTAGAACGACTTACACAATGTTTACATAGCATTTACATTGCATCGATTTATACAGCTTGATATATACTGCAAGTTACGTAAGTTGCTGAAGGGTACAATGGCAGTGCCCTACCCGGGAATCGAACCTTTTGGTTACAAGGCCAGTTCCCATTGTACTACGCTGCCACCTGTGTAAGTTTGTCCAAAGCAGCATTTGTTCTGAGAGCCACATAAATATAGTAAAAAAAAAAAAAAAAGGGAGCGATATGTTCTAAGTTCAAATGCAAGCTTTTGCACACCGGACTGTTCCTGAACAGTAACAGTTCATAGATATACAGTCTCAGTTGTATGCTAGCCATTTAGCCATGGTTATCGTGGCTGTAGCGGTCCAAAGGAATGGGCACCTTGTGTCCTGAATATGACCTGATAAGACGCAGTAATTCAAGTGGCCTTTGCATAATGCTTAGCTGAAGGCTCCGTGCCTTCAAAAGAGGCTGTGTCAATTCTCTTATTTGAAAACTCAACACAAAGTTAGGCCATGTAAATCGGTCGGGTTCATCTCTAAAGTCAAGAGTGTTTTATCCCCTCTTGATATGTTTCATGGGAAGAGTGAGATATTAAAGTGTGAATTTTCCAGCTTATTTATTATTATTATTATTATTATTATTATTATTATTATTATTATTATTATTATTATTATTATTATTATTATTTATATGCAGTTCTTTCTGAGTAAGGACCATCCCAGCCTTGTTTTATTTGCTTGGAACATTTTCCATTTGTATTATTGTTTGCGTGATATTTACCTTGATTTTTAATAAATTTAAAATGGGTTTTCTGAAGTTTTCCAAGCTACCAATGGCTTCAATTAGGGTTAAGGGCCCAAATTAGGGTTAGGGTTAGGAAAACCGTAAGTCTGAGGGTAAAGGCAAGTTGACGGCTGTGTTCAGCAGCTTGAAGAATAGTTAGGACACAGGTTTGTTAATGATTTTGAATGAGTCAAATATTTTCTACTGTAGCATGGGTACCTATGGCCATTAAAAAATGAGCAATATATTAATATTTTTTCAATGAATTAAAATATTTTTAAAAGACCTGAAACATATCATTTTCCATTTGTATTATTGTATTTGTGATATTTACCTTGATTTTTAATAAATTTAAAATGGGTTTTCTGATGTTTTCCAAGCTACCAATGGCTTCAATTAGGGTTAAGGGCCCAAATTAGGGTTAGGGTTAGGAAAACCGTAAGTCTGAGGGTAAAGGCAAGTTGACGGCTGTGTTCAGCAGCTTGAAGAATGGTTAGGACACAGGTTTGGTAATGATTTTGAATTAGTCAAATATTTTCTACTGTAGCATTGGTACCTACGGCCATTGAAAAATGAGCAATATATAAAAAAAATTTTCAAGAAAAAAATCTCTTTAAAAGACCTGAAACATATCATTATCCATTTGTATTATTGTTTGCATGATATTTACCTTGATTTTTAATAAATTTAAAATGGGTTTTCTGAAGTTTTCCAAGCTACCAATGGTTCCATTAGGGTTAAGGGCCCAAATTAGGGTTAGGGTTAGGAAAACCGTAAGTCTGAGGTAAGAAGGAACGGTTGTCGGCTTGAGCAGCTTGAAGAATGGTTAGGACACAGGTTTTGTTGAATGTATATTGTAAATGAGTCAAATATTTTCTTACTGTAGCATGGGTACATGCCATTAAAAAATGAGCAATATATTATATTTTTCAATGAAAAAAAAATTCTTTTTAAAGACCTGAAACATATTTATTACATTTGTATTATTGTATTCGTGATATTGACCTGATTTTAATCAATTTTAAATGGTTATCTGAAGTTTTCCAAGCTACCATGGCTTCAATTAGGGTTAGGGCCCAAGTTAGGGTTAGGGTTTAGGAAAACCGTAAGTCTGAGGGTAAGCAGTTGCGGCTGTGTTCAGCAGCTTGAAGAATGGTTTAGGACACAGGTTTTATGATTTTGAATGAGCAAATATTTTACTTGTAGCTGGGTACTATGGCCTTAATAATAATGACAATATAATAAAATTTTCAAGAAAAAATCTTTTTAAAAGACCTGAAACATAATTTTCCATTTGTATTATGGTTGTGAATTTACCTTGTTTTTATAATTTAAAAGTGGGTTTTTTGTTAAGTTTTCCAAGCTACCACATGGCTTCAATTAGGATTAAGGGCCAAATAGTAGGTTCGAATACCGTAAGTTGAGGGTATAAAGGCATTGACGCTGTCGAGTGAAGAAGTTAGACACAGGTTGTATGATTGAAGAGTCAATATTTCTACTGTAGCGGACCTATGGCATAAATAGCATATATATATTTTCAAAAAAAATTTTAAAAGACTGAAACAATTTCTTGTATTTATGTGATATTACTGTTAATAATTTAAATGGTTCTGATTCAGTACCATGGTCATGGTTAAGCCAATAGGTAGGTAGAACGAGTTGAGGGAAAGCAGTGAGCTGTCGCGTGAGAATGTTAGAAGGTTGTAATATTTAATAGTCAATTTACTGTACGGCTTGCATAAAAGATAATATTTTCATGAAAAATCTTTAAAGAATAATTTCATGTATGTATGGATTTCCTGTTTAATATTTAAGTTTGAGTTCAGCTACAATGTCATTGGTAGGCCAAATATGACTGATTTATCAATTTAAGGGTTCTGAAGTTTTCCAATACATGGTCAATAGGTAAGGCAAATAGGGTTGGGTTAGGAAAACCGAAGTGAGGGTAAGGCAAGTGACGGCTGTGTTCAGCACTTGAAGAATGTTAGGACCAGTTGTAATGATTGAATTAGCAAATATTCCTGGCATGGTACTATGGCTAAATAAATATTAATTTTCAATGAAAATCTTTTAAACCGAACATTTCATTGATATGTATGTGAATCCTTTTTAATTAATGGTTTTCGAAGTTTTCCAGCTACCATGTATAGGTAGGGCCCAATTAGGTTAGGTTAGGAAACGTAGTCTGAGGTAAGGAGTGACGGGGTGCAGCTGAAAAGTAGGACAAGGTTTATGATTGAAGTCAAATTTTTACGACTGGACTATGGTAAAAAAAGCAATATAAATCAAGAAAAACTTTAAGCTGAATATATTTCTTTATATTCGGATATTACTGATTTTTAATTAAGGGTTAGTTCAGCTCATGCTTCATAGGTTAAGGCCCAAATAGGTAGGGAGGAACGTAGTCTGAGGTAAGGCAAGTTGACGCTGTCGACTTGAAGAGGTTAGACAGGTGTTAATGTTAGAGTCAATTTCTACTGTAGCAGGACAGGCTAAAAAGCAATATATATTTTTCAAGAAAACTTTTAAAGACAAATTTCATTTATATTGATCTAATTTACTATTTACATTAAATGTTCTGAAGTTCCAACTCAGGCTCATGGGTTGCCAAATAGGGTGGGTAGAACAAGTTGGTAGCAGTGACGCTGTCGCGCTGGATGGTTGGACACGTGTAATGATTTTATAGCAATATTCTACTACGGGTCTTGTAAATGGCATATAAATTTCAGAAAATTTTTTAACCAACATCATTATATTGTATGATCTTGATTTAATTAATGGTTTTCTGATTTCCACTCTGTCATGGTAAGGCCAATTAGGTGGTTGAACTAAGTGGGGAAGCGTAGGGGTCAACTGAGAAGGTTGGACCGGTGTTAGATTATAGCAAAATTCTACGCAGGGTACTTGGCATAAATAGCAATTAAATTTTAAAAAAAAATTTAACAATATTTCTGTTGATCTGATTCCTTGATTTTTAATAAATTTAAAATGGGTTTTCTGAAGTTTTCCAAGCTACCAATGGCTTCAATTAGGGTTAAGGGCCCAAATTAGGGTTAGGGTTAGGAAAACCGTAAGTCTGAGGGTAAAGGCAAGTTGACGGCTGTGTTCAGCAGCTTGAAGAATGGTTAGGACACAGGTTTGGTAATGATTTTGAATTAGTCAAATATTTTCTACTGTAGCATGGGTACCTATGGCCATTGAAAAATGAGCAATATATAAAAGATTTTTCAAGAAAAAAATCTTTTTAAAAGACCTGAAACATATCATTTTCCATTTGTATTATTGTTTGCGTGATATTTACCTTGATTTTTAATAAATTTAAAATGGGTTTTCTGAAGTTTTCCAAGCTACCAATGGCTTCAATTAGGGTTAGGGTTAATATTTCACCATCTATAATGGCTGAAACAAATCGCTTCATGTATATGACGCATGGCAGTTTAGCATTTCCCTGCCATTTGTGTCATCATGACGCAGCAGAAACACAGAAAGAGGAACGAAACATGCTAAAGCTCTTCGGTAACATCAACAACAGTCGGACGGTCACTTCAGGGAACGCCTCACGAGGTGTGTGTTGGTTTGCATCTGCATCGCTCTGGTGGTGAGGCGGTTGGAAGAGTTTCTCCCTGCTAATAAAGTCAGGCGTATTCTCTGCCTGCAAGCGTGGCAGGAAGATGCGACTATCACAGTGACGATCGACGCACAAACTTCCTCCTGCTTGTTCGCTTCCTCTTAAGCCGCTTGGTTTCGGTGGGGTTTCCCTGGCACCCACGGCGTCAGGACAATGCAGACGCAGACAGACATGCCCGTGCGTTGGTGATGTTGCAGTGTTACAATGTGCAATATTCTCCACCTTATTTCTACACTTCCAGGCTCAGAACATGTTCTGATCTTAGCGTGTATCCATCATAAACAGTGCTGTAAGAGAGATTAGTGAAACCGAGAACGGCATGTGGGAAAGGATTCACACACATGGGACTGCATTGTGTGACAAATTGAATGGCAGGAACTGGCAAATGCAGAACCTCGTCAAGTCCAGCCTTTCTCAATAGGGGCCTGCTGGACTGCTGAGGAAATGCATAAAGCGCCCAGGAAGTGTATTTAGTCATGTGGCTAACTTTAGTCATTTGGCAAAAAGCGAACCAAAACATTTTTATTGAATATGATATGTAAACACCACTAGAACTAGAGATGTACGAAGTGACAACCAAATCAGTGCCATCAAGTCCTGCAAAATCAAAGGGGAGAAGGATTTGTTGTCGTTGGTTTTGTTTATGTTTTAGTAAAAATAGTTTGTAGTCTGATAATGTGGGTTTTCAGATGTTTGTGGAAAGTAGCCTGTGAAACGTACGAGTGAACAGACAATATAAGGCCGAATTTTGACCATGTTAGCGTTAGCGGTTTTCCAGGGTTAGCATTGATGATGCAGGTCCCAGGCTTCACCGCCTGTGATAAAAGGCTTCGGGAATGGGTTCTGTCGGAGAGGGAGCCGACTGCACCCCCCCAGAGTCATGAGTGCACAGGTTTTGATGTTACCTGGAGATCAAAAGCCTGCCACTGCTCCCTTGGGCGTTGAGCGTCACGTCTCCTTTACTGCAGTTCTCTTATTCCTGTTCTGATTTAGATTCTGAGAGGTCCTCCTCAGGCATCTAGGCCTCTGCATTTATCTGAGCTGTCCAGCAGCTTGGAGGTATAGGAAGTGTATGGATATGTGATGTGGAGTGCTCATGCACTGTCTGGCCTCCTGTGGGGGAGAGGAACCCTGTAAATACACGCTAAGAACAAACGCCATGTTTTTCATCTTTTTCCATTTTGAACGGTGTGGGTCAGACTACGAGGCCTCTCTCTGCTTCTGCTCACTCTTCTAGATGTGTTGATTTTTTGTACATTTTACCTGTGTGTGTTTGTGTGTGCGTGCGTGTTTGTGTGTGTGTGTATGTGTGTGTGTGAGAAAGAGAGAGAGAGAGCATGCTCCAGAATAAATAGTTGTAGAAATTAGTCTTGCTATGCAAATTATTCTTGTGCTTATTCTGACAGCCATTGCAGTTGGTTACCTAGTGATAAACTAGTTTATTTGTACAGTGCAGGACAAAGCGTACCATCCATTCCTGTTTCCAGTGAAATAATTACATTGCGCACAGCCTGCCATTTGTTTTTATTTGGCCGTCTGGTGGAAGTGATGCTGCCAGCGGTGTTTACTCCGGGCATCCACTGGCTGCTTGCCCGTGGTGTCCCGTTATTGGTCAGTGAAAGGGGGCCTCATGTCACTACTGATGACTCATTCGTCCTGTCACCGCATGCAGAGTGGAACTTCGAAAACAGGCTTTTCAGATACAGCTTTTCAAACACTCCCAGCTGGGCCTTCAGCCCGGGTCTGTTGCTTAGTTCACGACACTGAGCATGCAATTTTGGCTGTGGAGTGTTGGAATTGGAAGAGGAAGTGGCACCATTCTGGCTCTGGGGATGGGAATGGGAATAAGAGCAGGAAGCTGTGCTTGTTGGACCTTCAGGCTGTGTTTAGTCTTGGGAGTGTGCCTTATTCAGCCAGGGCCAGAAACTTTGCTCTCTCCTGGCGTGTGACTGCACAGTTGGGGCTCCTGGTAGATAAGGGCCAAGGAGGCTACTGGGTAATCAGTATGATTGAGTGCCAGATCACAGAGCCAATGAGATTTTGTTGGACCTCAAACCCTAAACAACATTCCAACTTGTCTGATGGGTTATTCTGTCGAATGTGTGTGCATGTGCATGCGTGCGTGCCTTTTCATTCCATGTTTATGAATCAAATCAAGGGAATTAACTCACATGAATGGTATTCTCTTGCCAGGGGCCAGATGATTCTCTGTTTTGATTCAAATTGTGTCTAAAATGGCTCTTTGTGAGGTTGGATGGCCCAGTGACTTGAATGCAAATCCGCTAGCCTTGCTGGATTGCTGCTAAGCATGGGGGAACACACTACATGTTTTCTCTAGACCATATGATTGATTGACAGAGAAAAGAGATGCGTTGACAGTTAATGTGAAACCCTGATGACCCCACATCAATTTTCATATGCCTTGCACAAAAACCTCTTTGTTTAACACTTTTGGTCTTATCCTGAAGGAGACATAATTATTCTCACTGTTTGGAAAGAACATCAACCCCTCCCCTGTGCATTGCTTGTGAACTCGGGGGCCAAACGGAGCACCTGCTGCTCTGGTGTCTCAGGAGGTTAATCTTATCTGCAGGATGCGGACGAGACAGCATGCTGTGGGAGTTGTCCCAGCTGTCACTCTGATAAGACGGGTGTCGTTGTCAGGGAAGGGGAGGGGCATAATTTCTCAGATGCAGGGATTAACTAGCATGCAGAGAACTCTCCACCTCAGACGTACAACCGTTGAGAGACAACACAACCGTTGATTGTAATTAGCTCAGTGTTAGCTCCAACCTAACAAGTTCTCCCTCTTGAACTTCTACAAAAGGAAGTCACAGTTTGTGAGCTTGTTGTCCTGCACTCTGATTAGTACAAGAAGGTTTTAGCCAGTGCAGTGTTATGGATTGTCAAGTAACTCTTCATGCATGAGTATAGTGTTTCCCCTGGGATGTTTTTTGGCAGTGGTGAATGGGTTTTGCAAAGGCTCTCAGCTTAATGGTGCAACTCCATGTTGCATACCGGCACACACACAGCCAATTCTTGGAACTTTGCCACAACTTATTTGCGCCTTAGCTGATTCACTGATTTTTGTGCCAGAATCTTGTTCCCATGTACATTAATGTTGGTCATCTCACGCTGTTATGTACCCTCGATCTGTGATAGGTACGATCTAAGTTCCGTGGAAAAACTAACAATAACCAAAGACGTTACATTTAAGTTGACTTAAAAGCGAACATAAATGTGCACAACCATTTTCACACCAAGTTTCATGCCTGCATATGAACAATATGGGAAAAGAGTCTTGTTCTGCTGATAGTAGTGTCGAGGAAAAAAATGTTTTGAAACCCTAAACGAACTAGTTTGAGCCCTAAACCTTAATTGAAGCCATAGGTATCTTTAAAAACAACTGAAAACCATTTAAAATGGATGAAAAACAAGGTAAATATCATGAAAACAACAATACAATAAAAATATGTTTGAGGTCATTCTTTTAAAAAATAAAATGTTTTCCTAGACACAATATGCATTTGTTATACATTTTATAAGGCCATAGGTACACATGCAACTAGAGAAAATTTTTGGCTCATTCAAAATCATTAACAAACCCGTTCTAACCTTTCTTCAAGCTGCTGAACATAACCGTGAACTTTCCTCAACCCTCAAACTTACCTTTTTCCTAACCCTAACCATAACCCTAGCTGAACCCTAGTTTGAGCCCTAAACCGTAAAGCAATAGGTGCTTTTGAAAACATCTGATTACTCATTTTAAATTGATGAGAAACAAAGTCAATCATGAATTCAGTAATACAAATGTAAAATAATATATTTGAGGTCATTAAAAAAAAAAATTCCCTCAAAAAATATACTTCTATTCAACATCTTTTTATGGTCATACTGCAGGTATCCTGAACACAGCCGTAAACTTGCCTCAACCCTCAGACTTACCGTTTTCATAACTCTTACCCTAATATAGGCCACAGCTTTACTCATTTGTTTCAAAGTTATTCTGAGCCAATGGGCCCATTTGCCTCAAAGCATAGCATAGCTTTATTGTGCAAAACAGGCGACAGATCAATGGAGAAGGTGATCCCAATGGATCGGAATGTGTGTTTTTTACACTAAAGGTGTGTGTTGGATCTCATGAGTTTTGCGAGCCTTTCTTGCATTTCGCAAAGACCGCTCTGCTCAGCACCTCAACTAATTAATGTGCATATTTTAGTTATTTGTCAGATTACTTACAATGTGTCTGATGCTGCCTTCTCTACTTTTAGCTGCAGTTCCAGAGAGCACAGCCACAATGCCATCTTCTACCAGAAACGCTATGGAAACCAATTGGAGCAGCACCACCACCAACAGTGTACCTTCAAAAATGCCAGTAAATGATTCAAACACGCATGTCACCACAAACTCTACCACTATGGAAGCGGACACAACCTTAGACCACAGTTCTGTACCATTAACTACTTCAGAAAATAATTCAACCACACCTGTCACCACAAACTCTACCACAATGGAAGCGGACACAACCTTAGACCACAGCCCTGTACCATTAACTACTTCAGAAAATAATTCAACCACACCTGTCATCACAAACTCTACCACTATGGAAGCGGACACAACCTTAGACCACAGCCCTGTACCATTAACTACTTCAGAAAATAATTCAACCACACCTGTCACCACAAACTCTACCTCTATGGAAGCAGACACAACCTTAGACCACAGCCCTGTACCATTAACTACTCCAGAAGATAATTCAACCACACATGTCACCACAAACTCTACCACTATGGAAGCGGACACAACCTTAGACCACAGTTCTGTACCATTAACTACTTCAGAAAATAATTCAACCACACCTGTCACCACAAACTCTACCACAATGGAAGCGGACACAACCTTAGACCACAGCCCTGTACCATTAACTACTCCAGAAAATAATTCAACCACGCATGTCACCACAAACTCTACCACTATGGAAGCGGACACAACCTTAGACCACAGCCTGTACCATTAACTACTCCAGAAAATAATTCAACCACGCATGTCACCACAAACTCTACCACTATGGAAGCGGACACAACCTTAGACCACAGCCCTGTACCATTAACTACTCCAGAAAATAATTCAACCACGCATGTCACCACAAACTCTACCACTATGGAAGCGGACACAACCTTAGACCACAGCCCTGTACCATTAACTACTCCAGAAAATAATTCAACCACACCTGTCACCACAAACTCTACCACAATGGAAGCGGACACAACCTTAGACCACAGCCCTGTACCATTAACTACTCCAGAAATAATTCAACCACCATGTCACCACAAACTCTACCACTATGGAGCGGACCAACCTTAGACACACCCTGTACATTAACTACCCAGAAAATATTCAACCAACCTGTCACCACAAACTCTACCACTATGGAAGCGGACACAACCTTAGACCACAGCCCTGACCATTAACTACTCCAGAAATAATTCAACACACCTGTCACACAAACTCTACACTATGAAGCGGACACAACCTTAGACCACAGCCTACATTAACTACTCAGAAAATAATCAACCACATGTCACACAAACTTCCACAGAAGCGGACACAACCTAGACCACAGCCCTGTACCATTAACTACCAGAAAATAATCAACCACATGTCACCACAAACTCTACCACTATGGAAGCGGACACAACCTTAGACCACAGCCTGTACCATTAACTACTCCAGAAAATAATTCAACCACACCTGTCACCACAAACTCTACCACTATGGAAGCGGACACAACCTTAGACCACAGCCTGTACCATTAACTACTCAGAAAATAATTCAACCACATGTCACCAAACTCTACCACTATGGAAGGACACAACCTTAGACCACAGCCCTGTACCATTAACTACTCCAGAAAATAATCAACCACACACTGTCACCACAAACTCTACCACTATGGAGCGGACACAACTAGACCACAGCCTGTACCATTAACTACTCCAGAAAATAATTCAACCACAGTCACCACAAACTCTACCACTATGGAAGCGGACACAACCTTAGACCACAGCCTGTACCATTAACTACTCAGAAAATAATTCAACCACATGTCACCACAAACTCTACCACATGGAAGCGGACACAACCTTAGACCACAGCCCTGTACCATTAACTACTCCAGAAAATAATTCAACCACACCTGTCACACAAACTCTACCACTATGGAAGGGACACAACCTTAGACCACAGCCCTGTACCATTAACACTCAGAAAATAATTCAACCACCCTGTCACCACAAACTCTACCACATGGAGCGGACACAACTTAGACCACAGCCGTACCATAACTACTCAGAAAATAATTCAACACCTGTCACCACAAACTCTACCACTATGGAAGCGGACACAACCTTAGACCACAGCCCTGTACATACTACCAGAAAATAATTCAACACATGTCACCACAAACTCTACCACTACGGAAGCGGACACAACCTTAGACCACAGCCCTGTACCATTAACTACTCCAGAAAATAATTCAACCACACATGTCACCACAAACTCTACCACTATGGAAGCGGACACAACCTTAGACCATAGCCCTGTACCATTAACTACTCCAGAAAATAATTCAACCACTGTCACCAAACTCTACCCATTGGAAGCGGACACAACCTTAGACACAGCCTGTACCATTAACTACTCCAGAAAATAATTCAACCACACCTGTCACCACAAACTCTACCACATGGAAGCGGACACAACCTTAGACCACAGCCCTGTACCATTAACTACTCCAGAAAATAATTCAACCACCTGTCACACAAAACTCTACCACTATGGAAGCGGACACAACCTTAGACCACAGCCCTGTACCATTAACTACTTCAGAAATAATTCAACCACACCTGTCACCACAAACTCTACCACTATGGAAGCGGACACAACCTTAGACCACAGCCCTGTACCATTAACTACTCAGAAAATAATTCAACCACACCTGTCACCACAAACTCTACCACTATGGAAGCGACACAACCTTAGACCACAGCCCTGTACCATTAACTACTCAGAAATAATTCAACCACACCTGTCACCACAAACTCTACCACTATGGAAGCGGACACAACCTTAGACCACAGCCTGTACCATTAACTACTCCAGAAAATAATTCAACCACACCTGTCACCACAAACTCTACCACAATGGAAGCGGACACAACCTTAGACCACAGCCCTTTACCATTAACTACTCCAGAAGATAATTCAACCACGCATGTCACCACAAACTCTACCACTATGGAAGCGGACACAACCTTAGACCACAGCCCTGTACCATTAACTACTCCAGAAAATAATTCAACCACACCTGTCACCACAAACTCTACCACTATGGAAGCGGACACAACCTTAGACCACAGCCCTGTACCATTAACTACTCCAGAAAATAATTCAACCACGCTGTCACCACAAACTCTACCACTATGGAGCGGACACAACCTTAGACCACAGCCCTGTACCATTAACTACTCCAGAAAATAATTCAACCACACCTGTCACCACAAACTCTACCACAATGGAAGCGGACACAACCTTAGACCACAGCCCTGTACCATAACTACTCCAGAAAATAATTCAACACACCATGTCACCACAAACTCTACCACTATGGAAGCGGACACAACCTTAGACCACAGCCTGTACCATTAACTACTCAGAAAATAATTCAACCACCTGTCACCACAAACTCTACCACTATGGAAGCGGACACAACCTTAGACCACAGCCTGTACCATTAACTACTCCAGAAAATAATTCAACCACACTGTCACCACAAACTCTACCACTATGGAAGCGGACACAACCTTAGACCACAGCCCTGTACCATTAACTACTCCAGAAAAATTCAACCACCTGTCACCACAAATCTACCACTATGGAAGCGGACACAACCTTAGACCACAGTCCTGTACCATTAACTACTTCAGAAAATAATTCAACCACACTGTCACACAAACTCTACCACATGGAAGCGGACACAACCTTAGACCACAGCCCTGTACCATTAACTACTTCAGAAAATAATTCAACCACACCTGTCACCACAAACTCTACCACAATGGAAGCGGACACAACCTTAGACCACAGCCCTGTACCATTAACTACTTCAGAAAATAATTCAACCACACCTGTCACCACAAACTCTACCACTATGGAAGCAGACACAACCTTAGACCACAGCCCTGTACCATTAACTACTCCAGAAAATAATTCAACCACACCTGTCACCACAAACTCTACCACTATGGAGGCGAACACAACCTTAGACCACAGCCTTGTACCATTAACTACTCCAGAAAATAATTCAACCACGCTGTCACCACAAACTCTACCACTATGGAAGCGGACACAACCTTAGACCACAGCCCTGTACCATTAACTACTCCAGAAAATAATTCAACCACACATGTCACCACAAACTCTACCACTATGGAAGCGGACACAACCTTAGACCACAGCCCTGTACCATTAACTACTCCAGAAAATAATTCAACCACGCATGTCACCACAAACTCTACCACTATGGAAGCGGACACAACCTTAGACCACAGTCCTGTACCATTAACTACTCCAGAAAATAATTCAACCACACCTGTCACCACAAACTCTACCACTATGGAAGCGGACACAACCTTAGACCACAGCCCTGTACCATTAACTACTCCAGAAAATAATTCAACCACACCTGTCACCACAAACTCTACCACTATGGAAGCGGACACAACCTTAGACCACAGCCCTGTACCATTAACTACTCCAGAAAATAATTCAACCACACCTGTCACCACAAACTCTACCACTATGGAAGCGGACACAACCTTAGACCACAGCTCTTTACCATTAACTACTCCAGAAAATAATTCAACCACACCTGTCACCACAAACTCTGCCACAATGGAAGCGGACACAACCTTAGACCACAGCCCTGTACCATTAACTACTCCAGAAAATAATTCAACCACACCTGTCACCACAAACTCTACCACTATGGAAGCGGACACAACCTTAGACCACAGTCCTGTACCATTAACTACTCCAGAAAATAATTCAACCACACCTGTCACCACAAACTTTACCACTATGGAAGCGGACACGACCTTAGACCACAGCCCTGTACCTTCAACTACACCTGTAAATAATTTAACCACACCTGTCACCACCAACTTTACCACTATGGAAGCGGACACAACCTTAGACCACAGCCCTGTACCTTCAACTACTCCAGTAACGGACACAACCTTACACCATAGCCCTGTACCTTCAACCACTCCAGTAAATAATTTAACCACACCTGTCACAATAAATGAAACCACTATGGAAACAACAGCACCCAGCACTTCCGGTTCCACCACTCCAACAGGAGGCCCAACAGCAGCCAACATCTCCAGTTCCACCCCTTCAACAGCGCCCAACTCATCTGCTTCCACCCCTGCAACAGGTAGCCCAACAGCAGCCAACATCTCCAGTTCCACCCCAACAGTCCCTAGAACTTCAGGTTCTACCCCTCCAACAGTGCCCAGCCCATCTGCTTCCACCCACCCAACAGTGCCCAGCTCCTCTGCATCCACCCACCCAACAGTGCCCAGCTCCTCTGCATCCACCCACCCAACAGTGCCCAGCTCCTCTGCATCCACCCATCTAACAGCACCCAGCCCATCTGCTTCCACCCACCCAACAGTGCCCAGCCCATCTGCTTCCACCCACCCAACAGTGCCCAGTCCGTCTGCATCCACCCACCCAACAGTGCCCAGCTCCTCTGTTTCCACCCACCCAACAGTGCCCAGCTCGTCTGCATCCACCCACCCAACAGTGCCCAGTCCGTCTGCATCCACCCACCCAACAGTGCCCAGCTCCTCTGTTTCCACCCACCCAACAGTGCCCAGTCCGTCTGCATCCACCCACTCAACAGTGCCCAGCTCCTCTGCATCCACCCACCCAACAGTGCCCAGCTCGTCTGCATCCACCCACCCAACAGTGCCCAGTCCGTCTGCATCCACCCACCCAACAGTGCCCAGTCCGTCTGCATCCACCCACCCAACAGTGCCCAGCTCGTCTGCATCCACCCACCCAACAGTGCCCAGTCCGTCTGCTTCCACCCACCCAACAGTGCCTATCTCCTCTGCTTCCACCCACCCAACAGTGCCTATCTCCTCTGCTTCCACCCACCCAACAGCACCCAGCCCCTCTGCTTCCACCCACCCAACAGTGCCCAGCTCCTCTGTTTCCACCCACCCAACAGTGCCTATCTCCTCTGCTTCCACCCCAACAGAATCCACACTTACCACTGTCAGACCTGCAGGTGGGTACCAATAGCAAAGTTTTCTGTTGGCAAGAACTACATAATTATCAGTTTAATTCACCCTTTTTTATATGGAGCATTAGAAATCAAAGCATTGTTTGATCTGACTAATTTAATAGGATGTGAATATGGAAGGAAATGCATCAAATTCAGGATGGGGTGAGGGTGCGGGCAGGATGGAGTTTGCACCACTGCATTGTGGGAGTACAGTTTCCTTGGATACATGCAAGGAGTTGTGCTTTTTGTTGTTATTCAGAACTGGACAGACTAGTCATAGCTGTTGATTACATGTTTAACTCAACTCTCCTGCTTTTATTGAGTCTCAACTGGTTATTGCTTCTAAGGTGAAAACAAAAACTAGCTACCCTGTGGCTCTTCAGGAGAACGTGAATGCCACAGATCTAAAAGGGCCATAACCCCCATTTTTTCCAGCCTGCTAACCAAACTAGTGGCTCTTTCAGTTGATGTCACCCTATATCCATTATTGACTAATTTACAGACACATATTAGTGGCACATTTTCATCCTAGTGGAAGAAGATACACAGAACTGTGTAAAAGTAGCTTTGCTAGGATGTTACTCTTAACTTATATTTTGGATGAAATGACAGATGTGCAGTCAGAAACAGTTTTGCAATAAGCAAAGACATCACCAGAATCCTTTAAGAAATATCCTTGTGAATGGAAAAGACTTGCTATAACCTCAGTTTAATGGTGTGTTTTATTTCTTTTTTCTCATCAGGTTTCTGTTTCTCAAACCCCTGTCCTTTTGACAGCATCTGTGAGGAACTCTTCATGTCTTTCCGATGCTTGTGCCTCCCGGGATCTTTCTACTCCAGCACTGAGAGGTCGTGTGTCCAAGGTAGGTGTCACCAATCATCAGATCTTTACTTCATCAAACAGAACAGAAATTGGTCCAAAAAAATCTGGCAAAAAAGTTTTGACCTTGAGAAAGCGTTCTTTAAACTTCATAATGCCCAAATGGGAAATCCTGCCAGAGACAAAACTAAATACAGTAACCTTTCAATCACATCACAATTATATATTTACTTTAAAATAGCTCCACAATAGGTGCAGTGCAGTATTAAGAGCACAAACGAACTTCACAAACCATAATGTTTTCTTGTTTAGTTGTGGATTCCAGTAGTTAGTGCAGTATTAAGGCTTTCAATGCTTGAGGTCTCTCCACTATTTATAAGCATTGTGGGGATTCCATAGGTACTGTAAACTGCATTGTTTTGATAAGCCGACATAAGAGAAACATGTCTTTATATTTTCACTTTGTGACTCCCTCTTGCTGGCCAGTCACTCTCTTGGCTGAACCACCACGCCCAATTGTGAATGCCTAACTTTATAGTTCTGGGCTGGCCAAACTAGTTATATGCAGGCAGAACTATATGAATATTTCTGGCTGTGCTGCTGGGACCTCATTCATAAAAATGTTCTTGGATTGACCCCTTAAGGTTTATTTGCATTCATTTTGTTTTTTGCTGTGGAATTTGGTAATTTGGTCGCCATCTGGTCACAGAATATAAAATTGAAAAGTGCTAAAGCTGATGGTTCTATCTCTATAAGCTATTTTACAATGCCATGGTTTTAGTGATAATGGTTCTTTATTATGTAACATGTGGGGAGGCAAAACAGCCTTGGCGGGTCCTGACCTTCCATGCGTTTCGGAAAACCACAGATGACACAAATCGTGGTGAAGTCGATATTCTCATCACGGCAAGGGTCCAGCGAGCAAAATCCATAGCAGTTTTTTAGTCTAAAAAATGTGCTAACTCAGAGAAAGATCAAGAGAACATACATTGTTTACTTAGCAATTCTCCGGAGGAATTATTATTGTTGTCAGTTTCGCCATTGGATGCCCGCCGACAGTACTGTGCACATGAGACTGCTATCTCTGGCTTATATATACCCTCTGGAACAAGATGAGCCCACATTCAAGGTTCTCTGACACAGTACTGTCCAAGAAACCCCTCAGTATAGCCAATGGGACCTGCTGTGTGCGAGCAATGACTTGGCATGGAGTGCATAACTTCTGCCCAGTACTCTGCCAGCCAATGGCAAGCTATTATATTGATGACTGAGAAGCATTTTAGCCAATGACATTATGTTTATAATGGTGGATTGGTTGTTAGGCTTGCATAGAAGGACACACGTTGTTTCTTTTGCGCAAACAAACCATAACTTTTTCAGTACGCATGCTGAGAATGTTATGTGCCAGCAAAAAATTTTAGGCCTTGTTTAACAGGGTGTTCTACAGGGTTAGACCTACCAGGTCATAACCATTGTTTTTGTTTATGCATTCATTTATTTACCTATTCTTAGGCATTGCATGGGTGTTAGTTGATTTGATACTGTGTAATCTTCTATTGCATTTGTTTATATTAGGGATGTATCCAAATCTGAATACTGTATTCGGGAAAGCATGAATAATGCGATGGAAACAGATATCTCTTCTACCCGAAGTTGCTTGTTATTATTCGAATTCGGGTGGAAAAAAGTCAGCTCCATGTCGAGTTCTCATAGCCTCTATCTAACGTTACACGGGCAGAGAGAGAGAGTATCTAGAACTCCGGCACATAGCAGCTGCCTTGTGACGGCAAACCTATCATAAAGCGAGCTGGCATTCAAAACCCGTTTCAGAGGGTCTTAGAAAGACGTTATGTCTACACTGCGCGACCACACCATTTAAAAAGCAAGTGCTAGGGAGATGAATTTTATTGACTTATGGTTTCATGCAGTTTTATTAAATAATGTAGAATTTATTCCTTACATAATGCTTAACAAAACGACGTTAACAAATCAATGCAAGCAATGACATTCCGTGTTTATCAACATTAGACATTACAAAAGGGCGCAAGCCTCTACACCGTCCAGAGCCAAAAGCATTGCGAGGGAACGCAAAAGTAGCTAAAAAAAAAAAAAAATTCCCACCATGACAGTTCATAAAATTTAGTTTAGTTAAAAATAAAAAGAAAGAGAGAGAGATGAAAAGTACAGTATGAGGATGTAGAAATATATTTAATAATTAATTATATGCCAATATTAAATCAATTCGATGCTTTGAAGGCACAACAGTTGCATTGCCAATGAATATTAGGTTAGAAAATACAACATTTGCCCCATTTAACATGACCTCTAGTATAAACCAAACCCACTTCCGGTCTTCTATCCGAATACAGATACGCAGACAAATAATTTTGTTGGTTGAACAGATACAGATACAGATACAGATAATGACGTCTCTGCACACCCCTAGTTTATATGCATGTGTACTCAATATCTGGAGCTTGGAATGCAGTGGTTACTTGAGTATTGTGTTGTTCAGTATGTGAGCTTTAAGGGCAAGATGACAAACACACAGCCTTTTAACCAATACCTTTTACTGATGAATAAAGTATAACCATCTTGTCATGACAGAACTGAAGGAAGCATTTTTGTTTTTCAATTTGACATTTATTGGGAATAATGCAGACCCACACACATTTTGAAATGTACGTCTCTTCCAGCACGAGTCTTTCCAGGACGGCTACGTCTCACTTCTTTACAATTTCAAGATGAAATGGCTAACACGTCCTCCCCAATTTTTCTGAGAACTTCACAAAACATCTCAAGAACGGTATGTATGACCTGTGGTTGTGACACAAGTCTTGTTTAACTTTTAACTGTGTTTGCATAATAAAAAATTAATATGCTCCCTAAATGACTATGATCATTGGAACATTTGAGTTTGTACATGTCTTACAATGCACACATTCTTCGAAGGTAATGCGTCTTAAAAAGCCAACAGCTTTGTATTCGCTATTGTATATTCATTTCATGTACACAGTAGATGCAAATGTAGAGTGAGAAAAAAGGTGCTGTTGAATTTGAAAGATGTTCAGTGGCCCTATTGCGGGTACCTAAATAATTGAGGCAGCGCATTGTCTGTTTTTTTCCCAAACCTTCTAGTTGGAAGAATCACTGAGAGGGCAGCCAGGTTACGTCCGCTCCACAGTTCTGCAGCTCAGGTGGACATCTCTCTTCCATGGATTGAAAAAAATCTACAAATAAATAATGCTGCTTTTGAAGCACCCAAATGTTTTTATTTGCTCTGAAGCTAGTGCTGTTTTATTACCTTTCACTAAAGCCATGTGCCCTGGTGCTTTGAGAAATCAGATTTAGTTTTGATCTAAATAACAATGGTTTTTGATATTTTGAAACAAGTGCAATGCTAACTGTGAAGTTCTCACCTCTTGTGGGGAGGAGGTGGTGTTTTATCGTGTTAATGACTTAATTCTTGTTTGTCCAGCCGAGGGAGTGTGGTGGCCACTGTGGACAACGTGTTCTCCCTGGCCTCGAACGCCACCCAGGCAACAGCGAACGCGGCCATAATGGAGGCTATCCAAGGGTGCGGAGAAAACTGTATCCTGAAAGGGGCTGAGTTCAACGGTGTGTGTGTCCGTATGGTAGAACATACAAATTTACGGTTTTGGGGTGGAGGGGGGCGGTGGGTGGGGGTTCCAATGTAACAACCTTAAAGAGATTTGATTTGACGAGGTGCAATGTTTGGTCATGCCTGTGACTAAAGTGTGAGACTGACAACTGCGCTCGTCTCTCCTGCTCACAGGGACAGATCTGTGCAGCCAGGTTCCTGGGCCTTGCGACACCATGACAACGAGCTGCAACTTAAGTGGAGGCATTCCGGCGTGCACCTGCAAGCCTGGCCACCTCAAAACACTCTACTCCAACAAAAGCTGCACAGGTGAGCGTGAGCATACTGATGGAATCTTTCAGGTGCTGGTGTCGTGGAGCCCCAAGTTGTGAATTAGCGCATGAACGTCCATCACAGAATGTGACATCACCCCCGGAAAAGCGATAAGAGTGCGATTAGTTCCCTGAGCTGGGGACCGTTGGTCTTTAGCAGACTAATTTTACTGCTTTTTTTGTGTCTCAGGGCCATGGTGCAAAACTTGTGGCAAGCCTACCCCCATTGCAGCTTTAACAAAGGCTTGGATAGTAGGACTGGCGCCTGTCCGATTATGATTATTTTCCTCACAGTAGTTGAGGATCTTGGTTTTTAGCTTGACTAATAGTATCTTGGTCGCAGTCACGGTTCAGAACCCAAAGCAGACCAACCGCTGTTACGCAGCCATCGCATGGCTTCGTATCGGAATGTGAATATAAACAGGGACATGCAAGTGTCATTGATGAGAAGCACCACGAGTGCCACGGGCTTCCCCTTGTGGAGAATATTCAACCTGCTAAACACGAGCCTGCCACTGAGTTGAAAGCCAGGTCCCGGAGGTGCTTCGCATCTTAATGAATTTTTACACGGTGACAAAAGAAGAGTCAGTCTACCCACACTCCTGAGCTGCCATGTTTCCAATCACGTATAATCACAGACAGACCTGAGTCAAATACATATTTGTTTTTGATACAAATACTTTTCTGTGCTTTACTGATCTTGTCTGGTGTATTTGAATCAATGCAATACGATTTAAAAAATGCAAACCCTGCCTTCTGGTCATATTGGCAAGCTCAATTATACCAGACAAGATCAATAGAGCACTGAAAATTATTTAATTCCAAAACAAATATGTATTTGACCCAAGTCTGATCACACAGGCTCTCGGGGAATATGGTGCTTGATTTAGAATACATATGCTCGAAGTTACAGGATTAGGAGCATGTAGCCAGTTAGCATGCTAGCTCTTGGCTCATAACGCCCCTTTTGCTACAAACATAATGCCATTTATTGAGAAATATATCATGGAATGTGCTGAATCATGATATTGAATATATCGATGATTTGCAGTATATAGTTTCAAAACATGCCAATATATCGTCATTTTTGCTAGGTTGATACTCATCCCACTGAGGAACAAAGTGGCAGTAATTGGTACATTTCTATTCATTATTCAATGCATGTCTCAACAGAAATGACAATATATTGTACGTCTGTACATAAAACAGTTTCTTATTACTCAAATAGGTCCGTTTTATATCTTATAATATATAACTATCATTGGTAAGCACAACTACAGGTAAATGATGAAAATATCAGCCTCCCATTGTTACAAAGAAATGACAAATCAGGAATGCAAACATATTGGATCTCCACATATATAATATATATTAGTGTAAAATGTCTTTATAACTAGGGCCATCCCTTAAGATGAAACATCCAGTTTCTGAGGAGGTATTGAAATTTTATATAAAGGACTGCTCAGAGATATTGTTAAAATAATAGTATTTTTTCAAGTGAGTGTTTCCACTGAAGGTGCGATGCTGGGAGTACTGAGGAAGACAGATTGGGTCGGGGTGAAGGCCCAGGCTTGCTCATAGTTCTCTCCCGATTATCTCTGTACGGCTCGATCCTGAGACCGGGGCCGTTCCTATGGATACAAGGCCAAGAAAATGCCATGTCTTGCTTGTGAATAGACGTGTTCTGTGCCAAGTGAGAAAGAGGGCAATAAGTTCTCGTAGGGAGAGCGCTCTCATTGGCTACGGGCGAGGTGGCCAGATCTGAACGGTGTGCCGTTGAACCGCGTCCTCCTATGTGGGTGTTCAGTGTTTGCGTTTCTGGGCCCGGTTGGCCTCTCTTGCATCTCTTTTATAACTTTTGTTCCTGTTTGATGCCCACAGCGTGCCCCAGCGGCAGCAAGGCTGAGGATGGGAAGTGCGTCGCGTGAGTACTTCAGTGTTTAATTAGCGCTCACATACGCCGCCGCAACAGAGCTCACAATCACAGGGTTCTGTTTGCAGATAGTTCAGCCTTGAGATATGAAACTTTAGCATAGCAGTTTTATGCTACATTGATGCTAGCTTTAATGTGTTTTTATAACAGGTGTTTAGTCTGTTGTGAAGCAGACAGAACAAAGAATAATGTTAATTAATAATTTTTGATTGAAATCTCAGATAATAGAATGTGATTCTAAGCACACCACAGAAGACATGTGTTTTCAATGTATTTGAAGAACTTTATAACAATGAAACAGGCTGTTTTTTAAAATCACATTTATATAATTTACACATTTACTTCTCTCCCATTCTGTTTATTTCAGATGCCCGTTTGGTTATGCAGGGTTTAACTGCAATGATTGTAAGTAACCTTGCATGTATGAAAATGCACCTTCACACTTTTTATATTCCAAACTTGTATCATGTGACAGCTCAAAACAATTGGAATTGTTTGTCAGATTAATGTGAAAGATGTACGCCTGTACACAGAGACATGCGCATGCATGACATGCACATACTCAAACATGCAAATGAACAGACATGCACATACACACACACACAAATTATCAATAGGGTGAGGGCGAGCACATTGGCCACATGTATAAATTGCACATGAAATGAGACTTAAGCCTATTATTTTGCTCATTGGCCAGAAAAGACAGAGCCTAAAAAAAAGTAGTTAGGAGTAGAATTTTATGTTCTGTGTAGGAAAACAAAGTTTCAGCAATTAAATATTCCTGATGGATGAAAACAGCTCTGGCATGTTTGAAACAGTCTGATTCTCTCTGCCTGTCTTTGTACAGCGTCTCTGTTGGCGGTGGTGGTGATCTCTTGTGTCCTCGGTGGAGTCCTGCTCATTCTATTGCTGGCCTTCATCATCTCCTGCTGCTGGTGAGAATCATTTTCAGTTTCATAATGTCTGAAGATTATGATTAACGTTGGGTTGCTGGTTAGCTAGCCAGTATTAGAATATGAATTCAGGAAAAAATTCTGCCTTAGTAATACCAAGCAAAAAATATAATGTCAAATAGGTTGCTTATTGTTTTATTAGTTGCAGATGTTTTTATGGTTGTTGTGCCATCCAGAGTTGTTTCAGCAGCTTTGTAAATTTGATATTGCTGTTAACAATGCTACAATCTTACAAAGTTAATTAGACTCTTCATGTTTAGTTTGTCTGAAGTGATGTCAGACATCACCCTGGAGCCAAAAGTTTTGAAGGCACCACCACAAGGACATCCCATAAATTCTCAATTCTAGAGGAAAGCCATCACATTACATTACATTACATTTATTTTGCAGATGCTTTTATCCAAAGTGATAAGTGCATACCGAATGTCATTGGAACAAAACTACAAAACATAGGTCCACAAGCCAATTGCGAAGACCAAATAAAAAAATATATTTTTGGATGTCACCCCCGAGTATAAATGGGAGAGAGCAAATCAAAACTCTTCAAGTGCGTGAGGTGTTCCCCCTCTGTAGCTACGCCCATTTAGCCCACAAATCACTCCGTGTACACTGCGTTCACTCAGCGCAAGCAACTGTGCACAGCAAGATAAGCCAACCAACTGGAATTATTTCCAAAAAGAATGAGGTGAATGCGACAGAAGGGACTGAGATTTTGTCCTCGAATGTCCCTCGCGTCAGGGAAGCAATCGTTCGGGCTGCTTTTTTTTTACGCGGGTAGGAGAATGCTGATAGAAATATCACTGTCAGGGCTTGTAAAGAGGTGCAGCTTCCCGGTGTGATGTACAGGCCTTCAGGGCAAACACCGGTCGCCGCCCGGGGTTCCCGTTTTAGCCGTCCGTGGGTGTTTCCGCAATGATGAATTGCTCGCATTGTTTGAAAGTAATTTGTTTTCCTGCAAACATAAATTATTCACGCAAGGAGGCCAAAGCCTAAAAACAGAGATGGCTGTGAGAATAAACAAGGAATGGTCAGAGGTCTCTGAATGGAGTGAGTGGGTGGGTGGTGATGTAGTTGATTATTGGAATAATGCGGGTGGGTGGGTGGGTGTTGTAATCATAGACAGTAGAAAAAATATGGACCGACTCATTGTGACATAACCCATTGACTTTCCATGGGTTTGGTGAAAAGCATTTTGAAACTGCGAAAGTGCATTTTTAAGTCTGCCATGTTGTGCAAATTGGAAAGTGTGGAAATGGGGGACCGGTTATGGGCATGAAGTCCAGCTGAATCCGAGTTGTCCACTAAGTATGTGTGATACTGTGACTCGGCAGTGCCCCTAATTCGTCCATAAAATATTACAATCTTTTCCAAATGACACAATAACTTAGCAAATCACCACGTGGGGAGACATTAGACTAAGAAAAAACACCTATAGACCAGGAAGTGAGCCTCAAAAACAAGGCCCGGTTTTGGCTGCTTGGTCGCTATTCATTATTGAAATTGTGCAGGTGGATGGGAGTTGTAGTTCATCGTTTAAATCACGTCAGTGGATGTGTGTTTTCGTTCATTCAATGAACATTTGATAGCAGTTCTGTGGCTGAAACACACAGGGTGTCACATCCACATGTCCGAAGAGCACCCTGAAGCATTTTATTTTCAGATACAGAATAGCTGCTCATCGCTCCTGTCAGTATATACTGTAATGTTTTGTATAAGCTGTTGTTTTATGAGTAAACCTTTTCTTACATGTATGGAGTGTCCTTATCACTGTATTCCTGCAGATATGATCATGTGGAATTTTGCGCAGTTAAAAACATCATTCAGCACAAATGCTATAATTCCATTTAGATAGCTCATTGTAAATAGCTATGGTATTTTCTAGGGCTATACCAATTAAAATAATAATCAGTTTGATTAATCAACTAGTGCTTTGATCGCCAACAAAATTTAGCCAAAAAAATGGGTTTGTATTAATGTGAAATTTTTACATTTTAAATATATAGTGCAGTTACTGGGAAGCAATGCAAAATGACCAAAATCTGGGTTGGATTGTTAAATCTGCAGCATTAACATGGACTTTTGTTAGATACAGCGAGAAACCGTAAAAAAACGTGCTCTGTAAAAAACAAAGTGCTGTGTCTGCACTGTAAATGCAGCTTTTCGTTTAAGGGTAGTGTGACTAGTTTACAGTATCGTCAGGGCTGGCCCGACCCAATAAACAAAGTAAACATTTATTTAGGGGCCCCCTAAATAAATATATTTATATATATTTATAATATATATAAATATATATTTTTTAAATAAATAATTGTGTTCCCTAAGACAATGGCTTTTTCATTAATCTAAATATATTTCTATTGGTGGCAAATCTTGCTGGCTGGCGCTTGGGGGTGGTTTTCGACCAAAACAGAGGGCCCCATATAGAGTTTTTGTTTAGGGCCCCCAAAAACCTTGGGCCGGCCCTGAGTATTGTCCGTACAGTAAGCAAAGCGTCCTTCCATAGCTACCATTAGCCAGCTAAATCAAAACGGTGACCGGCAAAATTCCAACGACCCACCTGACTCAGCAAGAACGGTGGCATGTAAAGTTAAGCGAACAGCTCTAGGTTTCAAGTCAACAGCACGAAGTGCATTGAAACGAAAAGCGCTTAATACTCAATTAGTCTGGATTACATCAAGGGCCAGCTAATTAACATGATTGAGGATTGTGGGATTAAAGCAGGCCTGCATAATGAGGAATATTTGTTTTCCTATTTGATATTTCATTAAGGGGTTAAAGTTACCAGATTAATACACAGAATAATTCAGCCAAAATAGGAAAAATAATTCATTTTTTAAATAATTTCCCAGCTGTAATATTTATCCTTCACAATTTCAACATGCGCTCTAATACAGAAATCATTTCTTCACCTTTAAATGGTTTATCCAGCTATAATACTATGCTCCTGCTCGCTTCTATAAATTGTCATGATCAGCTCATTACAGTTGTGACAACATAATATTTCCCTTCTTATCGTATAAGAATTATATTGGCTGGGACATAAATTCTAGTTCAAGTGGCCAAAGGCACTAGACACAGAAATTATAACTTGTAATGATCTTCAAAATTGTTCTGGACTGAAAGACAAATTAACATTTGTTACAGTTGGTTTCTGAGACTTTACTCTCTGTACCTGGAAGTCCATACTTAGTTCAATAGGTTACTGAATATGTACTGTTTTCCACCAGTGGGCTACATTGTGCTGTGTCATCCTGTAATCCAAAACTGATATCTCTGGTTCGGTTGTCTACATTACAAACAGAACAGAACAGAATTTCTGGGAAAAAAAACTAAATCCCTTCTCTTGGGTAGGTACTAAGCAAACCCAGCAAGGACTGACAGGTGGAGGTCACAGTACTGTAAGATCATTGTTTGGCCAAACGCATTGTATGGCCTTCACAGTAATAATTTCGCTGTTAGAGGTCAATTTCTCTCATCACTACCTCCTACTGAATTACAGGTTACTCTCCCTAACTCCTTCCACCACATTTTTCAAAGTTTCGGGGACAATAAATCAAGGACTCTTTTCGGAACCAATCAACGTTCCTGTCACTTCCAGTTATGGAAATACGCTGTCAGTCTTAGCTGATGCAGCCAATGACATTTTTAGTTGTAGCTCATTACTCCTGGGGCCGCCTCTGGGGTGTGTGGATAGCTTCAGCTGAGCCTTTTGTATGAAGCCTTTGGCCTGGCTGTGACAGGGAGGTTTGTCTTTGCAGCCGGAAGAAGAAAGATCCCACCTACAGCAGCCCCTACCCTGCAGAAGACGCTGGTCCAACTAGCAGTTGGTCCAACAGGCAGATCATTCCCATCCCCCGAGCCAGTCTGCACTGGGACTCCTCCCAGATGGAGCTGACCGAGAACAGGAACGCAGGCAGGAAGAGCCACGGCAACGGCTCGGTGAGGAATACGACTGCTCCTCCTCATCGCTTCCCTGCTCTCTGTGTCTTACCTCATCTCTTTCCTTTTACCTCAACGCTTTCCTCTCTGACCTCATCGCTTTCCCCTCTTACCTCATAGCTTCCCTGCTCTCTGTGTCTTACCTCATCTCTTTCCTTTTACCTCAACGCTTTCCTCTCTGACCTCATCGCTTTCCTCTTATGTCATGACTTTCCTCTCTTACCTCATTACTTCCCTCTCTTACCTCATAGATTTCCGCTTTTACCTCATTGCTTTCCACTGCGGTACCACCAAGACAGCTGTGTGAACTTTTTGAGATTTGTGTAATGCATTCTAACATATCAACTCTGATCAGAATGTGTCTTGTTTATAAATTAAGTACAGTTAGTGCATTTGTTCTTAAATGCTTTTCCAGCATAAGATATATTAGTGCTGTTCCTGAGCCTGCATGCGATGCACCTTGTTGTGTGTGTGTGTGTGTGCGTTGGTTTTGCTGGTCCCCTTCCCTTGTAGGCATGTGAAGTCCGCTTCCTTGCCTATTGGTGAGAATAGAAACTGTTTTGTGGATCCTACATTAAATGTTTGTATCAATCCGCACACCAAAAACGTGTGCCCTTGTGTCCTTTCAGACGGGGTCTTACGACGTCTCTAAGGTGAACCTGAGTACTTTCAAGGACGAAAACCCGGCCAGGTACTCCTACCTGGCCCAAGGTCACGAGAACCCCTACTTCCTGGCGGAGGACGAGAGGAAGGGGAAATGAGCTTCCGGTTTCCAGGACGGAGTTCATTCCTGTCCCTTTTGGGGTGGTTGGGGGGAGGGGGGGGTGAGCTTACGGCCTGAATGAACTGTGGCGTCTCTCACGGATGTCCAGCTCCTGCACACCGCAGGAGCTTTCTAATCTCCACCTCTAATGACACAACCAAAGAAAAATGGGTTGCGTGCATTGCGTGTGAAAAAAAAGGAAACTATTTATACGACTGAATGTGCTGAACAATTATAGCTGTGGGATCAAGGATGCAATGTGCATTATTTCCAGCAGATGTCTCTGGTCTCAGTGGTTTCGGACCTTATCTGTCTTTACCGTGGTCATTCCTCATTTTGCCTACTTTTTTCTTTTTTTGTGGTTGAGGAGGGTGTGGGGGTTGTTATGATTGCACAAGGTGATGTGTCAAGCTATACCATAGAGCCTCCCCTTTTTCATTGATAAATGTAGTATTTAAAAGCAAGCCTATTTAGCAATGACATTCAGCCTTGTGCGACGTGTGCCACAAACTGGTTTCTAATCGACGTTTCCTGATGACTGTGTAACTGGTGTTTCACGCGTTTGGATAACATTTGCTCTCTGATGTCTGAATGTGTGCTTCACAGTGTCGCAAAATGAAACAGGCTGAAGAGATGAAGGGCTGGAACCCTGACTTCATTTTTGTATAAAAAGGAGGATTTAAAAAAATCTAAATACAGAAGCCAATTACAGCTCATGGGTTGATTTAGCCTTTTGTTATTAAAGCTGCTTGAACATTCACCCCGTGCCTCTACCTGCAGCTAATACTGAATGCAAATATATTAAAGAATAGGAATGTCGCGCTAAAAGCTTTCGAACAATCTCCTGACCTCGATGTGCCAATATTCTATATTTATAAATTGCAGCAAAGTGAATGTATGTAAATGTTGTATTACGTGTATATAAATACTGAACTGATTTCTAAGTGTATATATGACTTTTGTAAGTGAGGATGGCTTATTTTTTTGCACAGAATAATACCAAGAGAATCATGGAAATAAAGGAATTTAGCACAGACCTGACTTGGTGTGTTTGTGCCCAACTAGTGGCACTTCTATATGTTAGATATAACAAAACCATAGGAACATTCATATGGGTGATTTGTGAGTTGTTGGAGAAAGAAAAAAAAGTCCAGTAGAGATTTTTCACTAGAGACACAATGCTGAAAAAAGACTATGGGCTATGGAGAGATTCTCTGAGTTTTTGACCCAGGCTTTTTATTTTTAATAAAAAATATTTATTTTGTTATGGCACAAAACAACTCTCACCAAAAATATTTGATCTCTTTTAACACCCGCCCATCCTCGGTACACTGGGTTGAAGTTTATTTTAGTGATTGAAAAAGATTTTAAAGGTGATTTAAAAAGACAAAATATTCCTAGTTATTTTTAAGCAAAGGCTTGGATTAGCCTCAGAATGCATTGCTAATCTCTTTTTTTAAACAAATACCCTACCACACTCCCCTGCCTTCTCATTAAAACGTTTTGACCTCATGTAAACAGACAGCATTCACAAACAACTTCACGGGTGCACACAAGCCCCAAACCTGGGTTATTTAGCATTTTTCTCCAGCCAATTACATCATCACAAATGGTCCAGTACCCCATTAGACATTTCTGCCAATGAGAACATCTCATCTTGAAATTAGCCAATAATCGGACACTCGATAAACAGGGAAAAGAACGTTGTAAAAACTTTGTGGTCACCATCTTGGTCTTGTGTGGAAGCTACCTGGCTTGCTAACTAATAATTGCCAATCCAGATAGCTGCAAATTCATTGATAATTAGATTCAGCTGATTGAACACAGCCAGACTTGATTGCAGCCAGCCCTGTTGAATCTAAACCTCACTCATACAGAACCTTACCATCAGATTGAAACCTTCAAAACAAATTAGGCACAGTAGATCAATAACGGTTAAAATATAAAACATATTAAACAAATACATTTTTTTCCGAAAACCACCGACAGGAGGGCCTCATTTCCACAAACGCACCTCAGAGACACAAATGTTTTTTTTTTTTTTTTTTAGACACAGACACACATTTTACACAGAAGCAGTCTCCACCGAAAGCATACCGCTAAGGGGCTGGTCAAATTCCAATTCCTCAGGTTCCATGGAATTTGCATGCAAAAGATTTTGAAGCAGCCAACAAAACCCTCTACAAAGCATTACAACCGAGGGGATTTTCTTGATCTTTTTTTAGAAGGGACTGAAAGACCTTCCTGACTACAAAACAACAGGACAAAAGAAAAATAATCTCACTCATCACCACCTACTTGGCTTTCAGCCAGTCAGCAAACAAATGAATTAAAGAGCACCTGGCCAGCATCCTGCAGAACACAGACCTACGCCTGGACTGCAAGATAATCTCAACCTAGAAAACAAACAATAACCTCAAGGACCATCTTACCTGATGGCAAACTCAACACGGTACCCAGTACTTTAAAATCAGTCCACTACAGGCAGTAACAAAACTACAAACACAACATACATAATTAAACAAGCATAAAGTGTAATCACTGTAACATAAAATATGTAGGACACACAGCAAATATGATTAGAACTAGATATGCAAGACATGAAAGTAACATTAAAAATTATACAGACTGACACACACCTATTGGCTCATTTCTTTCACAAAAGGAACTAGAAATTTTGGGCGTTGAAATGAATACTAACCTGATAACAGAGGGCAGAAATGATATTGAAGAACATGGATTAGAAAACTGAACACCATATTCCCAGGAGGACTGGACAAATGCACACGAACTTGGAACACAAGAAGCGCCAAATTCTTCCTACTTAAAGGCTCCAGTACACTGAATGGCCAGTACAAACTTTTCTTTCCCAAAGAGCTCCCATAAGGGACAACTTAGGAATGAAAAACTTTTCCTAACCAATCGCTAACTCTAACCCTAACCATAACCATAACCTAAAAAGTCCTACCCTAACTCTAATGCTAAAGTGTTACATATATTACATATATAAATATATGTAACATATATTTTTCATTTATTAAAAATATTATTTAAAAATTTTTAAAGAATAATTAGAAAATAAATACATTTTGTAATTTTCTTCAGAAATTACAACAATATTTTAAAAGTTTTTAAAAATAAAAAAATAAACAAAAATCATAATTAATAAAATGGTTAATCTCAAAAATACATGTAAAATATAAAAAATACAAATTAATTAAAAAATGTTTTAATTAAACGAAATAATTTATCTTTTTAAATTTAAAAAATGTTCATTAAAATTATATAAACGTCTAAAATTGAAATTACGTAAAAAAACTTTACGTGAAAACATTAAGAATTTATTCATTTGTGTAATTATGTTCGGTCCCCTAAAATACGAAATGGGCTGCATTTATGAAAAGGGCTGTATTTCCTACATAGATAACTAGATATGCATGTACATACCCTATTAAAGCTCACAGTCTGCACTTTAACCTCATATTCAGTTTTTAATTTCATGTTCCGGAGTACGTTGCCAAACAACAAAAATTGCTTCACTGTTCAAATAGCTATGGACTGTGTCATTGTATCTCCAACAGTCCAACCAATGAATATGTGGATTGTTTCATAACATTACATTACATTTCATTACAGCGTTAAGAGAGAGGTCATAACAACAGGAAACCACACCCTCTATTGGCAAATGTACATATTATATCGCTTTCCAGAAAGGAAAGAAAATTCCAAGAATCAAGGCCCCGCAGTCATCAAACAAATTAAACAAGGAAATGGAATTAGTAAATATATACATTAAAAACCTTTATTCACTCTTCATCTCTTTAAGTATAGTTATACGTATATGTATATATAAGAAATACGGCGATAAATTGGCGATCTGTCCAAGATGTATCCCTGCCTCTCGTCCAATGCATGCTGGGATAGGCTCCAGCACCTCTTGCGGCCCTGACCCTATAAGTGGGTATAGAAAATGAATGTGTGTGATTCAACTGTGATGGACAGTAAGAAATAAGCAGATTTAGATTTAAAATAAAACCATAAACTATATTATGGATTTAAGCAGATATAGACAAGATAAATAAAAAAGAAAAGACAAAAATAAAAACCTGTTTATGACATAAACCCAAACAGAAAACTTTGTATTAATTGCTTTGTCAAATGATTTACACAATTCCTAAGCCCCATTTGATTTTTCAATGTCATCCTTAGGGTTTACCTGCATTCCCCAGCAGGGGGCACCATCGCCTAATACAGGGACCACTGTATTCTAACAGGTGATACAATTACATTCTATAACCCATCCTCTTTTCTTGCTATGTTCCAATCCTGTAATCCATAGAACAGGGAAAGGGTACTGTTGAAAATGACTGGTGATCCTTTGTCTCCTCAGTTTGAAAATGGCCAGTGATCAACCTTTACTGTCAATTCAGTAAAGTGCAGAAGAGCATGTGCTCTCCTTCCAAACACCTGACCCCAGCCACCGCAGTTTGCAAATCAGGCTCACACAGATCAGTCAGGGAAAAGACACACAGCACATCGACCGGTGGGGTTCACTGGCTAATTGGTGAGAGAGTGTTGTTTGCAAGAGGGACATGGTGCAACAACAATTTCAGGCCTTTCACCCGTCATTGGTTGAAAAAATGACAAAATCATAGAACAGAGAGTACACAGCAATTTACTACTGCACATTTAGCTCTACTGTCAACTTCAAGTGTGGTTTTCTATTTATTTGACAGCAAAGTTTGTGCCAGTGTTTTTCTGAGGCTTCGGCCTACAGTGTGCTCTCTTGGGCTGTCCCTTAATAAATCTGCCTCCAAGCCACATCCCACATGAGTACACAGCCTGACATATCGGACTTTGAGTTAATTCTGTAAATCAAGAGGCTTAATTGAAAGGAAAGGGCCAATGGTGTGTTCTGTGTGTGTGTGTGTGTGTGTTTCACCTTCTTATGATGTACATGTTGTTGAGGAAGTGAGGATTAAGTAAAAAATTATATTTTCCAATAGTCAAATGGGATAGTGATGCTAATTTATAAGGAAAACAGTGAAGCTGGGAATGGTGAAAGGGCTGTAGTTCCTACATTGCTCACCTGATATGAATAATCTGCACATGTTCATTATTTATTTTCAAATCCAATGTGCTGGAGCACAGAGCCAAAACAACAAAAATTATATCACTGTCCAAATATATGTACACATTTTGTGTATGATAACATGTCCCAACACATTTATACTTTAAATAAAATCATCAACTGCCCAACAATGTGTATACACACATACATGAATGCATATACATGCACACACACACACACACACAAACAAAGTCATTGTTAATTCCACCCTTGTCCTACATTCCAATACTGTATAGATTACAGAGGACTACAAATTGTGATCTTTCCGGTTTGGGTGAAACTTCTCTCCTCAAACACGTGTGGTTAAGGATATAACTGTGATGTGTCTGCCTGAGGCTCAGGGTAAAAAGAAGAATAAAAGCTAATAAGCTATCATATGCCTCAACGGTCACCTTTTCTGAAATAGGTTCAAGGACAGAAAAAATAAGTTCAAGGATGGTGTGAACTCTTTGTGGAATGATGCAGCGCATAGTGCTGTTTTAGATAGATTTGTTCAGAAGGCTCAGAGAGGGGGCGTGGATGTGGCATTAGTGGTGTTCAGTCGGTGTTCAGTTTATACCACCCGCAGCATCCCCGGGGAGATGGTTAAGCAGCATGAAAAATGAAAGTGGCCTTTCTCCCGATGAACTTTCCTCACCAACAAAAATGAAAAAGACCACAAAGTAGGCATTGTCCCAGGCAGACTGAAAGAGCACCTCTTTCCACTGAATCCTTGTCTAGCGCTCCCTGAATGTTCCCCTGCGCCGTAGCTGCTTTCTAATCAAAAACTTGACCGTGAGTCCAGGTAGTTATGAGGCCATCCCTATTATTGCATTTAACCTTGCAATAGTAGGGACGACCCCTGTCATAAGTTTTTTTATTTTGTCACTGTTGTGTTTGTTTCCTTCTTCCGATTTGGTTTCCTTCTTTGGTTACTCGGTTTGAAAAAGCTGCCGTTCGCCACTTACCTGTGGAGACTAGCCCTTCAAACTTGTTCTTGGTGTTTTGTGGACAGTGATCGCTTCGTTTGACCTCAGGTTTTTTGTTCCATTCGATTCTCGCCTTGCCCTTTTGGTTTGTTCACCCTGTGGACCATTCACTTGCTCTCAACCTCGACTCTCGTTTTGCCCTCTGCTTGCCGTATAGCGACTCCTGTTAGGTAGAATGTTCCCAGCAGTACTACAACTCCCTCCATCGGGACACAATTTTGTTATTTGCTTTGTTATTTTTCCATTTATTATTTTTACTTATAAGTTACTTTTAAATCTCCATTTGGGTAAACAAATAAGACTCTTGGTCTCAGACTACAGACTAATTGTCCTGAAGCTAAGCATTCAAAGCTACCTCATGCCCAGCAACCCTTCAAAGACTAGCCAGGTTTCAATTAGTCTCGGACCAGAGTTACTCATCGATCTGCGGTATCATTTCTCTAACACATTCCCCACTCATTTGTCTTAGCTCATCCGTACTGTTACGGTCTGACCCTACGGTTTGAAAAATTGAAAAGGGTTGTAACAAACCCTTTTCAATTTTTGCCATATAAAGCAACTGTAATTCACTGCAAGTCCATTCTTGTTTCTTCCAAAATCGTAGTTTTTCAACGCACCCAAATAATGAGTTATAGCCACTATTACATTGTTATGCTAATAAATGTAACTGTAGCATTAGGTTTGTCTCGTTCATGTGTGCCGCTGGAGAGAGCACACGCACCTGGGTTGCGTTAGCTAATCAGCCCAGGTGCTTAAAGATGTGTTCTTCTCCACGGTATGGGGCCGAGACTGGGAGCACACACCGAGAGAGCGTTTACTGTGGAGCTTCTGTTTGCGTGTTTGTCAGAGTATGAAAAAGAAGTAAACCGCAGCCGAAAAGCTGGAGGAGAGGCTCAGCTGAAAAGCTGACCAGCTGTGAGCAGCGAGCTGAAAAGCTGCTGCTCAGTTTTACTTTCGTTGTCTTTGTTATTTCAGCTTGTCGTTTTAGTTTATTGTTTTTGCCCGAAACTCGTGAGGGGGCAGGGTGAATGCGTTTGTTTATTGATGTGGGGTGGCTCTCTCTGTCTCTCCACGCGGCAAAATGGCGGCGTTTTCCCAGAACTGCCGCGTCTCCCTCCCGGGGCTGTCAAACTGGTGTGTGACAGTAACGTTTCAAAGTGAAGAGCGCTTAGGTTCCACAGCATCCGAGGCACGCACCACGATCCCTGCTCCCGACCGCTCGCTTCGAGGGGCTTACGGGGAGCTGCGCCGCGGGGTCTGCGGCTTAGCGCGCGGCTCTCTTTGCGCTACGCCGTAGACCGCCGCCGATCGCGCGGCCTCCCGGCGTCTCCTCCCCGCTCCTCCGCTGCTCACGCCCGGGGGTACGTGTGCCAGCTTGCGTTGCTCAGCTGAGCAGCCCTCCTGAACGGCTGCGCTCCTCTGCTGGAGCGAGAACTCTTCCCAGCATGCGTGCTGCGCGTGAGAGACAGACGAGAGAGTGGGGAGAGCGAGCCAAGATAGCGAGAGGGAGAGAGTTGTAGGCATTTTTAAAAATATACATTTTATCCCATTTTTCCCCTACCCAAACTCCACCGAACTTGTTGATCTCCTGCCAACAACCCTAGTAGAAGATAGCAGACATGTGACTCCTCCAATTCACGTGATGCCTATTCCCATATTTTTGCACACTGCAGGCACCACCAATCACATACTGCCCATTTCGTTGGACAATAATGAGGCCAGCATATTCTCGATATGTGCGTCCGCAGGCACCTGTTCTGACCAGGAGTGGCCGCTAGAGAGCAATGAGACCAGCAGAACTAGCCTACGTACCTCCATCCCTGGCGAGGCTGAGCCAGTTACTGCCAATTGCATATTTCTGTAATAGAGTCATTACATTACTGTGACAGAAATATGAAACTCTATGTCATTACAGTGCTGGAAATCATGGCTGAGACAATGTCCTATGTCACATGCAATGCGGTTGAAGAGATTCCTGTGAAATGACTAGAATTGTAGTTCCATTATCACTACAATATATTATGGTAAATGCATTTTAACATCTCAAAGTAGTACTCCTGTGTTGAATCATGGAGAAATAACGATTTTCTGATAAAGCAGACCGATTGCATTGAGATGAGTAGTTTTTACAATCGACAGAAAATGGTTCCCATTCTTCATATGAACATAATGAAGGCCATAAAATGATTTATTCAGACATATGGTAACTCTACAATAAGGTCACATGAATTTGCATTAACTAATGTATTTGGTAACATGAATTAATGTTGTACAAATACATCAATTAAGCGTGAAATGTAGTTAGTATTAGTTACATGATTATTTGCACATTATCAAAAAAAAAGGAACAGGATTAATGGTTAACTAATTATAGGATAAACCTGTAATTAGTTAACCATTTACAAATAATTTTTAAAATCCCAATATGAACTGGCATTAACGAATGTAGTTGTGAACATGAATTAACGATGTATAAATACATTAACAGAGCAGTACAGATTAACTTTTCAGTAGTTAATAGTTAACAACTACATTATTTAATGCCAACTCACGTGACCTTATTGTAAAGTGTATATACTACATAATATACTGTAATATACTGAGCAGAGTCTCTTCCCAAGAGACTCTGCTCAGTATATTACTAAGTTTTTAGTGTGGAATGTTTGTGCTTCTGCTTATTCTGCAACTTCCCGCATCAGTTTGGGAGTGTTCAGACAAGCTTGCGCTCTCTTCAAAAATATGTGATGTGAAAACTCTACTTCTTCTCATTCAGTAGTCCGCCAGCTAAGCTCACGTAGGAATTGAGGTTGGAGGAGGAGGACGGTTCGTGTTCAGCTTGCGCGCGCGTACAGTGACAGCTAGGCTGACCGGAGGTGTGCTGACGCCAAAGTCCTGCTGGATGAGCTCCCTTTCTCTCTGCTACAGCCGCTGGGGCTACCGTTGATTACAAGCAGTCCCACAGTGCTGCTGGCCACAGGTAACATCGCCGTGGCAAATGTGTTCCACAGTATCAGACCTTGGGACCCGTTCACTCGCCTTAAGCAGAGATCTCATAGTTATAGCTCACAAACTTGACCTATCAGCACAGGCGCTATCTGTAATGAAGCTTTGTTAAGTGTCCTTCCTTTGAGGTCTTGTGTTCAGTGCATCCCCATGCTTAATGGCAGCCAACCCGTACTTTGAAACACTGTTGATAGTAGCAGCCGTCACGAAGAGGAAAGATTAATAATGTGGATAGGGGAGAAGGATTTATTGCCCTTGTCAACCAAGGAGCACTGAAGCATAAATAGGTGTGAATTCTGATCTTGATGGATACATATAGATTTTTCTATTTATGTGATATTTTGCAGCAGAGTGCCCGCCACTCTGTTTCCATGGATTGACACTCAAAAAAGAAATGAGTGTGGCTTCAAGGAAACTAAAGGAGTTAAATGAGGTACAGATCAAAGGAATTGCAGAACTCTGACATAAATGATATTTATAGTTAGAGAACTTTTTCTTTCAAGTGATTTGAGGATTTGTTTTTCCCAGACATAAACCAGCTAGCTTTATCAAGATAAAGACACATAGTTATATAACCATGGAGGAATCTGTTTCTAAGCCGTGAGCCTATAAAACATTAATTGCAATGAAAAGAAAAAAGTAGCAGTGGAAAATATTCACTATACATTTGATGTATGAAATGCACTGTACCTTGGCAACTCCATGTTCTTGATTTAGTCCTTTGGGGCTAGCAACATTGCTAGCTTAGGAAGACACATGGAGTTCTCTTCATTATAAATCATTGTAGTTCATTCCTTATGAGGATATGACAAGCAGAAAATATTCAGTCAGATTCTCAGTATAGTTTAAACGCCACCATGGGATTGATGTACACTTCTTAATTAAAAATTTTTTAAAAGGGGCTTGTTTGCTAGGATGTATCGTTCCGTTGAATGAGAAATAGTCTTTCGGAATTTCTAGTGATTGAGCTTGTCAGCAGTCAAAAAAACAAAAAAAAACAAAACAAAAAACCATGAAAAGACTTGAAGGCTTTGGTGCATGAACGGGATTCAAATTGGGCATGGAACAGTGGGGTGGCAGGGTGGGTGGGGCATTTCAGTTAAATATGCGATAACAACAGTCACAGCCTGTTCTGTCTGCACTATGGGAGACGTTTCTAGAGAGCGAGATGATGTGCATGCCTGGCCGGCCATATGTTACTCTGAGATCATTTCCACATCAGCCAGGCTTGCCTTTGTTCCCTATGCAAATTCAGATTGCTCTGACAGCTCAGGGAAACTCCAAGGATGCTTTTTTTTTCTTTCTTTTGTCGAAAAATGCAGCGGTCGTTTCATTTCTAAAGAAAAAATAAAGCACGGTAAAAAAAAAAAAAAACTGACATGCAGTACAGCTCTCTCAGAAAAGTTCCTGTAATAACATCTTACATAAGCCGCGTTTCCACCGCAGGAACTATACCCCGGAACTAGGAACCTTTTGAGGAACTCAGTGCGTTTCCACCGCAGGAACTAGGGTCTAAATTTAGTTCTGGGGGCTTTGTTTTACCCCCCAAAACGTTCCTGCTCGGGGGGTAGTACTTTCCGAAAGTACAGGAACCTTTTGGGTGGAGCTTGCAGCGCTGAACATTTCTGATTGGTCGAGTACTCGTAGCATTTGTGTTGTATTTATTTTCCGCCATTACCCGCCATGTTTGAAAATATGCAGCGGCAAACCAATTTATTTTCATAATAACTTCAAATAAAACTTGTATGTTATGCGGCGCAGTAGCCTACTTTTGGTTATAGCCTGTCAACGTCTTGGAATTATAACGTGTGCTCTTCTGTTCTTTTCTTGCTTTAGTATTCGTTTTATAAAATGCTAAGCATTCGTGCTGGGACAGCATATTACGTAGGCTACCAAAACATTCAAACGGATTAATTCGGTTGCTGAATATTTTCTTCCGGATTTTCTTTGTTAGCCCGTTGTAATTGACTCAAAACGTTTGATACAGTTATGTGAGGTATGCGGTAGTTCTGCATAATTAACATTGGTGATACAGTACAAGCAAACTGGAAATCACCTTCCGCACTTTTTATCCGGGTAAAATAACAGGTTAATTCTGGTAATCTTCCCTTTAGCTTTTTCAGACTGCTGTAATTTTACTCAATTTTACTGCCATTTTTCAATTCCACGAAAAGACCAGGAAGACTATGGACTCATTTATGGTGCATGGTTCGCATCTGGAGGGCACACTTCGCTGCTCGGCTAGCAGTAACTTCGAAGGAAAGCAAACGGTGGCTGTACCACTACTAATTTACATTTTCACGCAAGTCCGAGTTTTCGTTCTATTCTTGTCATTTTGCGATTAGCCTATATGGAATTGACGACGAGAAAGTAATAAAACAGCAAATTGTTTACAACGTGTGCATGTTTTCTGCTGTTAATGAATGTGTTTGAGAGGATATATGAAAATCAATAAATAAAAAAGTAACCATATATAGTCATTGTTGGTAACCCGTTGTATATAAGTGGAATAAACCCCTCCGGGCTGTCCCGGTTATTAGAAAATAATGTAGGCTACTTCGGTGGTAGTATGGGGTTACAGAAGAAATCATATGACAGATGGACCGACGACAACGTCAGTGGGCTAATTTGCCTAATCTTCGCGGTACTTTAGACCCCGGTGGAAACGCAGACAACCATTAGCTGAAGGAATCTTTTCGTTCCTGGTAAAGTAGTTCCTGGGACTGAAAGTTCCGGGTAATTTTGGTAGAAACGCGGCTATAGATGCAGAAATAGGCAAAAAGTGTGTTCATATATGATTCTTCAGCAACCAAGGCTGTGCACTCCATAATTCTGTTACAGTAGCCTTGTCATAGTTTGGAGTGATCCGTTAACTGTTTAATGTCAATGTCTTACCTGTATTGATTATTTTATGCAGCTTTTTTGCTTCATCTTTATCAATACATATGAGGGCACCATATCTGTGTGTTTGTGTATGTGTCTGTGTGTGTGTGTGTGTGTATGTCTGCTGTTTACATTTACAGTGGCTCCATGCGTTTGGTTACAGTTGAAATGCCCATTGAGGCTTTGCCCTTAATTAACCTTGAACTGTGTTGGTGTAACTAGTGGAAATAAACAGGACTAAAGCAAAAGGATGACCACTTTTCCCTTTCTCTAGACTGCAGGGCAGATGGCTGAGGTGAGTGAGTGTTTTCATTTCAGCTCTACCATAATGTGGAAAATTGATCGATGTAATTATTATTATAGAAGTGGATTTTGATTTGTGACAGCTAATTGTGCCACTTCAACTTAATTAAAGGGGTTCTTCAACCTGAAATTGTGTTGTTGTGTTTTATTCCTCTCTCCGCAAATCATATTTGTCGATAATCGTAGATAGAGATATCTAGTTGTGTTCTGGGTCCAAACTATGACCATTTGTTACTACACTGAGAGTGGATGTGAGGCAAAATACATTACACTGGCAGCCTGGGAGATGAATATAAAGAAGAGTGGCATGTTGTAATTTTACTACATGATCTATATTGTCAGCGGGCAGATGCATTTCCCTGCCAGTAAATGTACTATGCCCCTAAGCTGTGCACTAGTGGTCTGTTGAAATGAGGCAGTCGTGAGTCGTGATAAGGATCAGCTGTTAAGATAATGCTTAACAGTTGAATGACCCTGCGACTAATGGGCCAATGCAATTTGAAAAATACTGGCGGGTACCTGGTACTGACAGTGGGCCTACAGGTCAGGAGCTTGCTCACTCGCTTCCTGCATTTTCTTGCTTTAGACCGCAAAGTCCTGAACTGTCAGTACTGACTATTCTCAAGCCCGCAGGCTGCAAAAACAAAAAATAAATAAATTAAAAAACTCCAGAAAGTGAACCATCCCTTTTACTCGGTTGCCCTGGTCAAATTTCCTCAAAACTGGATTTTGATGTCATCCACTACAATTGATTGGCAACGCAATTCCTTACATTGTTTTTTTTTAAACTGTAAATCAGTGTCCTGGCAGAAAAGAAGAAGGAAGGGAGCTGGTCCCTGTACACAGGAGTGATGATGAAGAGGTTTTCTGGGGCTTGCAAAGATGCATTTTATTTATCTTCCTTTATCTATTGTTATCAAGGGTTTAGTGCCATTTCATATTTGTGTCTGGAATGCTTGGTTGAGGCTGGCTGTCAAAACCGAATGGTGTTATTTGTTTTCATTGAGATACAGGTGCATTCACTGTTCTTTTTCAAATGAATGGACTGCACTTGACTATCCCCCCCAGACACAACACACAGTAGGAATGCATTGTGTTTTTAAGCCTCTCAGGTCAAGCAAAGATGAAATTCTAGTTCTGGCTTTTATAACCGTCTCATACAAGTGATGCAACCACAGAGACTCATTTCTCAGACTCAATTTGGTGTACCATATTTACAAGACTGTGTCCATTCATGTCATGTCGGTTTTTTCCCCTAGCACATTCCTCCATCTACTTTATCGAATCCCCAAAAGACATGTTGCTCATGCTTGTGAGTTCTGCTTTTACTGCGTCATTGGTTAGAGTTCACTGAGTGTGCACTAGGCTCAAGGGATTGTGGAATGCACATCATGTTGAGGGTATTGATTTGTGGAACAAGCCTGAAGCCTTGAGTTGAGTCTCGAGGATGCCAAAACTATGTTTTGCTGTCTGGTTGGTTGTATGGTGATGTGTACTTTCTCTGTTCTGAAACATTGGAGATGTGTGACTCTGTTAAAATAAAAAGCAGGTTATTAATAAAATCTTTGTAACCAGAGTTACGCTGTGGTTTAGTGTAATGAGTGTGTCAGTGGAGCAGGCCAACATCATTTAAAATCTCATTTGTCTTTGTTTATTAAAGGCATACTATGTTGGTTGTTTTAGCCAGTGATTACAATCAAAGAAGTCTCCTCCTCTGTCTTCAACACTCCCCACTCACCCCTCGAGTACCAGACCGAGTCACAGACGTGCAAATTCATTAGAAACTATCAGTAAATTTATCCCAGATCGCCAATGCATCATAGAAATGCATTAGCATGGATATTTTATTATATTTTCAAAGTGGAAATCCTTCATAGTATGCCTTTACGTTTAAAAATGTTTCCTGCACCTTTTATTGCATTGGGTATGCTGATTATATTTTTTGTTGTGGTCTTTTAAAATTAAGTTCATGTAAATAGTTTGCTTGGCTCTGTTTATTTACTTCCAAGACAACTGTTGGCACTTTCAGTAAAACCAAAAACACTTGAGGTGGAGTAACAAATATATATATTTTTTTATGTTGGTTGTGTGTCATTGTGTTCATGGATTTTTGTTTGACCAGCCAATTTCTGCTTTCGGGATTAAGTGAAGCATTTCATCTCATTTCTTGCTATACCCCATTGCTCAATACTGTTAATTACTGTCATATTACTGCTTGGGTTCCTATTGACCAACTTATTTTCCAATTTCAGTGTTAACTGCATACCACACATCGCTCTGTTTATTTCTAATTCGTAAATCCTCACCCCCTGCGATTAACTTCCTCTCTCGTACTGTCTCCACTTTCATCACCATTCTGTCTGTACATTTCTGTCCTTTTCCTTGTTCCAAGTAGTAGAACACAAAACCTGACATTGGAGTTAATTCCATGCTGGTTCATTCATTTGAGGAAAACCAAAATGAAATTTCAGCCAGTGATTGAAAATAATATCCCCATGGATAGATTTGTTTCCTAAATTGACAGAATTGAAATGGCATTGACCTCAGTCCTGGACCACAGAGGCCTCTAAAAAGCCTTTGTCACTTCCTGACACTTAACGCCAAATCTATCAATGATTCTGAATTCGTACTTGTCTTGACTTCCCCCTGCATTTAGGAACCCACATCTGTCTCTCAAGAGCTGTTTAAATTGTTCCGTGTTCATTTTAGTGAAAAATAATTGTCAAATTGCATTCTAGATTACACGTGAAATTAATAAAAAATATTTTGTAATTCATTTTCGATCATGGTGGTTCTGGATATGGGGTATGAGGTTCACAATAATCTGCACGCTGCTGTAATGTAATAAACACTTCAGCCTCATCGCTTGCTAAATGGAAGTTGTCCAGATGGAGATGTTTGCTCTGTAAACGCAATATTCTTTTGTGTCTGGGGAAGATGGTTTGAACTGCATGTTCTTCTTCCCACTGCACTCTGGGCTATATTGCACGTTGTCTCATCTTTGTGGAATTTGTTTCTTAGAAACGAGTGTTTTTTTTTTCTTTTTTTTTTTTCTATTCACGTAAATAATTAATGCAGTGCTTTGCAGAGCCGTGAGCTCAGAGGCGATATTATAGAATAACTTCGTCGTTTGCCTCAAAACTGATTAGCCACGGGATGACTCACTGCATGGGACTCTAATCCACGTCACATTTTTATTGCGAACATAAAGTGCTCCTCACTGCGAAATGGAAAGAGGGCAAGAAAAGAACCATTTGTCTAACTTAGGATTTTATTCATATGTGATGCATTGTTTGTTCCGGGGGCATTCTTATTGAATTACTCTCTCCTGTACTGTAAAAGAGGCAATGCCCTCTTTCCAGAAAATTATACCATGTGCAGCTCACGGTTCAAATGAAATTCAAAGTACCCTATTTTAAGGATGCAAACATGGTCGGCAAACACAAGCACTGGCAGGGATCCAAAGAGGTAGTTAACTGTGCATACATTTCATATTCAATTTATGACTGTAGAAAGTTGTTTTTCCTTTGAGTTTTTGAAACCAAAAAGACATTTCAGAGCATATAATTTGACAAGAAAGCAGAATATGAATCAGGCAAACAGTTTGTTAAAACAAACTAGGGTTTTTGGGAGCATAGTAACCCACAAACTATGAGGTTTCTGTTCAAATGTTTATTTTTTTTTAATAGTGTTTGAACTGAGTGCGTGTAATAGGAATGGGATCAGACATTTGCTGGTGTAGATTGACACAATTAGCTGTCACAGCAGTAATTTAATATTCTGAATAATCCACCGGCCTCAGTACAAGCAGCATGGAGAAAAACAAACCTTTATGTGTTCAGGAGGCATTCACTTACAGAATCTACAGATACTACAATATCGTATACAAATCCCTCAAAACTAACTAAATAAAAAGCTAAATGATCATGCTGTATTTGGTCTCTAGCTTTTTAATGATGTATTTGCCATACAAAATACACAAGCATCTATCACATGTAATCATTTTTAGACTTGTTTTAAAGAACAGCATACTGCAGAAATGCACAACAGCTCACAAGTGAATCAGCACTGATTTCAATCACTGTTGACAGAATCCGAATTGAGTGACAGCCGGCTGCGGTCAGCAGCCCCGCAGGGTGGCCCCTAATTGGCCGCGGTGCTGCCCCGGGGGGAGGGGTTATCAATTGGCCGGACGTCCATGCCATTCAAACCACACATCCTGTGTCCTGTGCCTACGAACTAGTGGACGGGGGTGAGAGAACAGATCCAATTTCAGAGCATGTGCTCATCTATGCTCTCATGAAATGACTGCTGATTGCAGTAACGAGCAAGCACTCACAAACTGGGTATTCCAAATAGACAAATTAAAACAAAATTAAATTAAAATAATAAACTATCGATGGTAGCTACAGTCCAGACAATAATTGTGAAATGATATTGAAGTGAAGCTAATTAACATCTTCCCCGTTGTCTGTTCAAGAATGCAATATTTACTAATGAGCATGATTTAGTGGAAACTAAATATTACTAACACATATTCAGTGTGATAACTGTGTAGTTGCAAATTGTGGAAAAGGAGAATTCATTTAAAGCTGTATGAATTTGCATATGAATAATAGATGTGACAGCCAGAAAATGGATGTGCAGTTGAGAATAAGCATACAATTCGCGCATTCTTTTCTCAAAGGGTTGTTGAACTTTGGTACAGTAAACATAAACAGTTTCTGAGTAAATGCTTCAGCGTCTCAATCGCATTACTGGGTAAGTGATGGGTGTGACTGGGTCATGGATAAAATCCAGACTGTGCCGAGGGCTGTGGCTGGTAGCTCCATAGGGTGATGCGCAATTGGCAACTGCATCGCCCACGATATGGGAGGGTTCAGCATGTTCGGGCTCCACATTTCAAGGCTCCCAAGCTACCCCCCATTGGTCGATTTGGCTCCCAGGAAATGCACGTCAAAGCCGCTCATGAAAGGTCCTCCTTTGACTCCGGCTTAGCTGCAGAGTGAAGGGAAACCCCTCGTGACTCCACGTGTTTTGGAAGAAAACCGCGGATGTCTATACTCTCTCCAATCGACAGCGAGCTTCGGACACGAATGCGGCAGTGGCTGCAAATAATTGGACAATCCCAAATAAGGGTGGATATCAGACATGTTCAGCCTCATTGTGGGTGCTACATTTATTTATTTAAAAAAAGAAAGAAAGATACTGGGGTAAGTTTGGTGGAGGTTCCTCAGCAGAAAGTACGCTAAACTTATTTTGCTCCGCCAGGTGACATTATGTTCTTTCCAGCCAGGCCTCAGAACAGAAATGGTTTGTGCTTTTCTCCATAAAATTCAAGCATTTGTGAAACTGAATGTAATGACTAAGTGAAATATCAGTTACACGCGGCCCTAGTTATAGTGATGGATTGTTCAAATCTGTCATCTGCTTGTTGAGCCCACTCGTAAATGATCATTTCTGTCACACCATCTGTGGAATCGGAATGTCTTCATTAATGCGTGGATTAGAATCAGAATGGAGAGCGTAGTTTAATGTTTGGCTGAGTGTTCATATTTCACCTCAATTTCACAGACAATATAAATGTAAATATACTCGTATTACCTTTGATGCTGAGGGAACACCAGTGTTAATTATGCAATGCTTGTGCTCGAAAGCAGTGCAATTTGATAAGACGACAGCTGAGTATCAGTTTACAGTCATGTATTTCACATGTTCTTTCCAATAATATCTTATTGATCTATAATGGGTGGCGTCTTTTAAAAGCTATGGCTACACCAGCAGTATCAGTGCAAAGAACTGCTTGTGCAGTGATTATTTCAGAAAACCAGACAGCTTTTAAAATTATAATCAGGGACTTCCTGGCCCGGTAAAATTCCTGAAACTTGGTGCTGGGGCTGTTTTTCGATTAAGCTGGTTGAGGCTCCTCTTTGGCATGTACACCCGTACTTTCCCAATTACACTCGCAGCCGTGAAGCTCTCTGCTAGTCTCGATAGAATGATGTAGTCACGCCAACCATTTGTTAACTTGTGGTTGGTACATTTTGGGAAGAGTTGAGAAGGGTGGTGGGGTGGTTCTGACCACACCCATAAAATTCTTTTTTTTCCCAATACAGATTTCATGCCTGATTTGAAATGTGTGCTATAGTTTTAACATTACTTTGAATGGATATTTGGGGGATATGTAGTAAACACATCCCTCTGTGATAACTTACGTTTAATTTGAACTATGTTCAGCCCCATTACAGTCACTTTAAGGCAACTAGCCCCCGAAACAAGCAGGAGCTGAAGATGGCTGCGTACAGGCCAGGCAGAGCATCACCAAAGAAGATACTTTGCACCTGGTGATGTCGATGGGTCACAGACATTGCATGCAAACGCTATGCAAAAAAGTACTAAACATGACTACTTTCATTTAGTACATAACATTGATATGCCCCAAACATTATGTTACCCAGAAATGGGGGAACAATGTATAGAAAGTACTTTAATTTCTACATGGTGAAACCAAAGTGTATGAAAATACCATTGAATAAAAGCTGAGCATCTGCACTTTAACCACATTTGAATTGTTTGATTATAAATCTACAATTTAAAAATAATGCAGAGCCAAATCAAGAAAAAATATGTCTTTGTCCCAAACATTACAGAGCTCACTGTATAATGGGTGTATAAAAATGGATCTCAAAACCGTATGCTCCTTAGATCAATCGAGAAATAGCACGGCTTTCACAGCATGTTTGTCACTCTTCGAAATAAACGCAGATGAACATCAAATTAGTGTCGGCATCACCATGGTGATTCATGCAATTTTAATTTCCCTCCTAACGAGTTTCTTCTCTGATTTCATAGCATAGAGTTCTGACAGATGTGTTTCCGAATGCAAATGACAGCCTTTCTTCTCCCTCATCATCAAATGCGGTGCACTGGTGCAAAAACAAGAATCTCACATCAGGCTGTAGGGCATGCTTGCACTTATGAGCCAATAACTTGAAGACAATGCCAAAACCCAGCCAAAATAAGTAGAGTTCATTATTTATTTATCTTTATGTTTTTTGAGATTCACTTCTGGCTTCAACTGATAGACTATCTCTATGATTCACCTCCCCTTTCAGTTTTAACTCAAAATCATTATTTCCTCCCCGTAATTGAACTCTCTGTCCAGACATAATGCCCTGTCACACTAGGGTGCTATTGATTCTAAAATGAACTGTTTGAATAAACAAGCGGCTTGGTCCTAGGGTCGACTCATAAAAGTCAGGAGTCACCATCTCTCTTTTATTTAATCTAAAAAGTATCAGAAGGTTAAACTGTAAAGTTCAGAGTTGTCACTTTCAAAATTTTACTGATATTTCGGGGGGTGTACATGTGATCCTGTACAAGTCCAGCACAGATTGTTGCTTTCATTCTTTTTAAAAGTCCTAAGAGTATTGTCATAGCTATGACACACATAGCAAATCATTATTTCCACTCCAAACATTCTATGTTCTAGTTTGCTTCAAGCATGATTTTGTTTGTTTCTTTTTTTTTCAGCAGTATCACAGATTCACAACCAGCCAATTGTTACACTGATTTACTTTGCGGTTACATACAATCATAAACCAAATAAATGACAACAAAAGGATATAGTGAATGGGTTAAAATGGTCTAGTTCAAATCTATTTACATTAAGGAGTTCGGCGAGATAGGGGATGGGAGATTTCTGGTACTTCTCTGTACGACATCTTGAGAAAGAAAGTTCATTAGAGTTCCTTGTGCTTTACCCTGAAATATTGACACGAAGAGGTGGTAATCAGTCTCCAAATGGGGACTTTAACAAGCGCCTTGAAAAGTCTAAGCACAGTTTAATATGTCTCTCAGACAGTGGCTCCAGATTCAGAAGAGAGAGCCTCAGAGTATGATGTATGCCTTCTGACAAGGTTTATCTTGCAGGCTCGTTTTTGTATTCGCTCCAGAAGAGCAGTTTGCTGAACTGTAAGGGAACCGTGCCACACTAGAGTTGCATTTTCCAATATGTGACGCACATAGCGAGTGTGGATCATACTGAAGCACTAATGTCAGAGGACGCATAGATGAAACCAATCGAACTAACCAAGCGGCGGGTTATGGAACGCTGACATCTGCTGCCAAACTGCGTGGGATCGAGCCGACGTCCGACGTCTCTAAGAATCCAATCAGCTGCAAACATTTAACAAGGTTTTAGAGAGTTGGGGTGTTAGTGGAATTGGTTACAGTTCATCAACATTTGAACGGGTTGTTTCGGGGATGGGAACGACTACTTTCCTCAGTTCCGCAGATACGGCTGGAGCACACGGCTTGTTCATCTTGAGAAAATGATTGTGTGACTGCTCTGTGGTGTTGCCTGAACAGTAGGTGATGCAAGTGTCATCACTGTTGATGGGGTGCACCCGGCTTGGTGCACCCCAGGTAATAAGAACCCCCCTTTTTCTTTTGCCTGGGCTCCCTTCCTTTGTTCCGTGTCTCTGTTGGAGCTGTGGGCCAATTTTCTCAGTTGGGTTTGTTCTGTTCTTTGTTTTAGACGTTAAACACTTCACGTTCACTTACATCCATGCATCTGCAGGCACTACTGATGATACTGGCTGCCCAACTTCGGTTTGGTTATGTCTAATTTAATTAATACATTCGTTAATGCTTTTGGCAAGATATACAGTATGTAGTAACTTTTTCCCCATTTCATTGACGCAAGCGTTTTCTTCCAAAATCACACGGCAGGCAACTGTATTCTGTATGCAAAGTACACTTTTTCCTGCCATTGCATGCTTTGAAATGTATTTATATGATTTATATATCTCAGTTCCTAGGCTGACGTCCAATTCTAATGAACATATCAAAGGATAATAAATGTGGCTCCAACACATTCTATATTCAATTGGCCTGACTGGAAAATTAAATAATCTAGTGCTGCCATAGGCCATTTGCAAGCCCTTGTTCCGCAAGCTCATTTCTCATTACCGGCAAATGCCAGAGGAACAACTGGCTTAGAATTCTGGGAAAAGATCAATCCTCCCTGCAGCCTGCCCGCCATACAGCTCACACGGACTGCATGTACTTTCCGATCCATAATCAATAGCGCACAATTTCTTTTCCCTCGTAATATTGGTACAACAGCTTAAACACTACGACATAACTTGTTTACATATGTGAAATACCAATACCGTGGCCGATCTGGAAGTGCAGAATCTGCTACGCTTACAAGAATATATTTTAAAAGCTGAGGAGAAAAGAAAGAAGGGTGGATTTCCCAGATGCTGTTCCTTGAGCCTGCTGAAAGAGTCGATTCTGATTGTTCTGTGAGTAGCACCACTGCATAAAAGGGCTAAAAGGTCCGTTTTACAGTCATTGTCGAGTAGTTTGGTAGATTTGACCAGACTTTTCTTTTATGATTCATTTCACCAAGGACACCATCAACAAAACCATGCTCACTATCAGCGTATTGATAGTTATAGAAACAGTGATATAAATATGTCACATTTACAACATACCTAATAATAAATGGACTTGGACTGCGGACCACTGCTTTAGCCTTAAACCTTAACCTAAACCAAAGTACCAACAAAGGCCCTTAGGAATAGCCTTCCACACAGCGCCCAGGAGAGTGGTTCCATAGCCCTCATGTTTTGCGGTTTAGAATGTTAATAAGCTGTTTCCATACAGCATAATTCATACAGAAATTAGGCATCAGAAATAAAATTAAGGCACAGTTAATTTTACGAAGGTTGTTTGCTCACCTTTGACTTCGTAAGGCTAATCCGGGTTCAGACAACATTTGAGCTTTTACTCATGTTTGGATGCAAGTGTTTGCGAGTCCTTTGGTTTTGTGCTATCACTAAAAAATAACTCAGCCAGCTTGTATTTGTTTAGAACAAAGTTAAGCTGTATTTATTTGTAAATCAAATGTAGGCAATCGTTTGGAAAGAAATACCGATTGATTTATAATGCAATTTATTCAAATTTGAGACTGGTTACTACTTAATTTAGCGTTCTGAAATATTCATTGAAATAAAACATTAATTAAAGGCTGAGAAAGAACTGTGTCTAATTGTACAGTACTTGCAAATCAGTTAATAAGCTTACCTGCTTATCAGTGCAGAGCTCATTTACATTTTAAATACAGATAGCCAGCCTTGGGCCACACAAATAAATGAAACATGTGAAACAACAGTCTTTTAATTTTCACAGAGACAAGCATTAAACATGGCTTTGGTCTCTTCCCAGCTTGTCATTAGCTTGAATGTTTTATGTTGGTTAACCGACTGCGAATTGATACCGGCTTTATTTGTTCATTCATTCATTTTTTTCATGTAACGATTTAAACTTGTTTTGAGCAGAAGCCACCGGAATGCCAGTGCAGATAGTATAAATAATACTGACCGCTGATGTCATCAGTCGGTATTATTTGTACTATCAACAACGGGCATTCCATTAGCTGAATTGTTACGTATACAGGTTGTTTCACGCTTGTGAGGGCACGCTTTGCCCTCACAACCCTCCATTATTCATCAGTCCAGTCAGTCCATGCTTTACCGAGGGAAAAATCAATAAACATGGAGATGGATCTTAGACCATATGGAAGATCAGTCAACATGTAAAGCTCTTGATCTCTTTCTTTCTCTCTCTCTCTCTCTGTCACTCTCTCTCATTCATGTGGATGAGGAAGGGGGGCTTAAAGATCTTGGTTTTTGATCCTTTGAATTTTCATTATTTTCTTTTAATTTTTTCATTTTCTTTTGCTGATGGAGTTGGGATGTTTTTCATATAAGAAAATGGAAGTTTATATGTTTCTCTTCTCTCTCTCTCTCTGTCTCTCTCTCTCTCTCTGTCTCTCTCTCTCTTTTCTCTATCTATTCTCTCTTTTCTGTCTGTGGTTAGTTTGTCAATTGTTTTTCTCTTTATGTTGCTTGTATATTATTTTTATTTTTAAGTACAGTAATTTCTGTGGTTGAACAAAGTCCCAATAAAAGGGGTTTTTAAATCTCTCTCTCTCTCTCTCTCTATCTCTCTCCCTCTCCCTCTCCCTCTCCCTCTCAAGGAAGAAATGAATTATAACAAGGTCTTAACTGTAAAAATATGAGCAATATATACTGTCTAAACCAGTTATGGACATCTCAGTCAGCTATTGCCATTTTTGTCGGATTTCAGCTTTAACAAATCCGTTAACGTTTTGTTTGTTTACTCTTTATTAGTTTATTTTAATATTTAAGTGATGTAATGATTTTTTTCAACTGGTAATGCTTCATATTGGTTGTATTATTACTAGGGGTGGGGAAAAAAAAATCTAGCATAGTATTGCAATTATTACCCTCGCTAAATTGTATCGATACACTGATGCCAAGAACCGTTTGCCTTTCAAGGCATGCTTTCTTTCTGGTTGGAGGGATAAAAAATGCATGGCTTCTAAAAGGAAGTAGATATGTTGATGTAAAGGCATTTTGACAGAACGTAATTGAAAACATGACCATGACTTGATTTCCCTGGAGTCGATACAGCTCTTTGCCAGGCAGCGAAGGCAAATGTCGTACCTTTCCAACATTGTGCAGTTGCAGCCAGCACCACAATCCCTGCAGTTCTGGATGAGCAGCAGTCTGCAAATTCAGCTGGTGCATGTGCAGTTTCAAATGAAGAGCATGGGTTACAAGCTAAACTGTAATTGGCTGGGCTGAGTCACAAGGTCGACTCTGACGGACTAATATAAAAAAGCAGAAAATAATGTATAATTGATAATCCACAGCAAGGTGTGTGGCTATATGATTATAAGGCATGACGCAAAGGCAAAGAACTACCTGTGTGGTAGGGTTGCATGGTATACCGGTACCATGGTAATATCCCGGTTCTCGAGCCTTACAATACTGCAGTCATTGTCAAATGGTACTATAGTGAAGAGTGGCCATTGTTTCATAAGTTCATTATAAATGATGAAATTGCTACATTAAATCTGTTTTTTTTATAATTCATCATGCCAAAACTCTACAATGCATGTAGGCTAATTAGAGTCTCTACTGTAAATTGCCCACAGGTATGAGTGTGTGAGTGAATGGTGAGTGAAGAGTGTGTGTGCCCTGCGATAGATTGGCAGCCTGTCCAGGGTGTATTTCCTGCCTCTTGCCCAATGCACGCTGGGATAGGCTCCAGCAGCCCCCGTGACCCTGCCCAGGATAAGCAGATATAGATGGATGGATGGATGGCATATGGTACAATGGTATATAGGCTATATATGCAAAACTATCAAAGAAATGGCATACATACCACGTGTTCCAACTTTCCAGCCCGAACGAGCACAAACTTAGCTAAGCCTAAGCTAACCCTGCTTTCAAGTAAGGTCAGATCGTAGTTTTCTTCGAATCGGGAATATGCCGCAACTCCGCCAATTCTGGCTGCATCTAGAATCCTATTTTCACGTAGATCGTAAATCCAACAACACTTGAAAGCAGCAACAGCCCTAGCTAAGTTAAAGGTTAGACTATCTGACAGATAGCTGCCTCAATAATGTTATAATGCAGGCTAGCGAACTTTGTCTTGTGTCGACAAACCTTTAAAATAATTTGACCTGAGGATCCATGAAAATTTTTTTCTATGAGTTAGCAAGATAATTTATTTTGCTACCAACACTACATTAGATGAACTGTCAAAAGACCATTCTTCTTGCCACCAGTTTTATTACATTAAAATAATATAACTACAACTTCCTAAAGTATCTTATACCATGGTCGCTTGTGAAAAATGAACACAAGAGCATTCAGTTATTTTTGTTAGGAGTTTTGCACTCAAAATTAGATGTTATTAGCCAGAGAGGTTCCGTTTCCCTGGTAACACATAAGGGTCAGATTAATATCTGAAAACCAACCATTGCCATCCTGTAATCAGAATCAGAATCTCTTTATCCACTAAATGTACTCAGTAGATAGAAAATAGCTTTGACAGGTCAGCATAGGACAAGTACATGTTATGAGACCAGCACACAAGATAAAACATAAAACTTAGAGCATTGCATATGACTAAGTGTATGCCTATTGCACAGTAGTCATTCACTGCTGGTAGCAAGGGTAGTGCATGGGGGGGGGGGGGTTATTAGTGCATTGTGTCCATGGGGGCAGGGGGTGGTTGTCCATGTTACCTGAGTGCCTGGTTGAGTGATGGAATATTTTGGGGGAAGAAACTGTTTAAAGGGGAACTTGTTGAATTGGTGTAAAGGGAAAACAGGACGGGTGAGAGCACACATTAATGAACATTAGCGTGCAATACAATGGATACATTACTTCCTGATTCCAGCAAATAGCCCAAACCGTGGATATGGCCTTCTGAAAACAGACATTCTAGTCCCTCTCGTTCTTGTCAAGTACAGTAGGAAGCCAGTGTAATACTAGATTAATATTAACTTACACAAATGACAGCTAAAGTTCAATTGGATCTTGGGTCAAAATGGTTTCAGTATGTTTTATCATCATGGATAGCAAGCTTACCATCTACTCTATTTACTGTAAAACTGCACCTATACTGTTGTGGCAAAACTGTCTTCATTAAATTGAATGCCTATGTGTTTGGATTATAGCAAAAAAAAGAAAAAAGAAAAGAAAAACAACAACATAGCACAACATACTTCATTGACACTTGCTAAATATATATTCTTAGCCTGCTCAATGTTGATGTAACTAAGATATTTGAGGTTTGTGCTGTCTGAAACTCCAGACAGTCTACAACTTGCCTTGAACTGCTGACACTGTGGAGCTGCAACTGGATGAGTCATTGTCATTGTTTATTTTTGTTCATCGCTTATTTCTGTTTTTGTTTTTTTTTTTAAACCAAAATTTCATTTCACTTTCATTTATTCATTGAAATAAATTTAAACTGCTGAAGGGACTGGAATGTTTTATTTTCTTACAGGCTGCTCTTCATTGGGTTCATTTGCAAGCGTAAAAGTTTTAAGTGAAATGATTTGATACTTCGGGGGCTTTGGGGTGTAATGGGTGTTGGGCACATTTCTCTCCTTAGGCGTATGATTTCATATTTTTACTGCAGCCAAATGAGAAACAAATGAATAAAAATGGCAATATATCACGGTATTGAATTGCAATACGCAGCGTGTCGCAAAACACAAATGAATCTAAATTGTATTGCGACCAAATTACTGTATCAGGATAATGTTGTATTATGAGGCTCATGGTGATTGCCAGCCCTAACTTATTGCATAACGTTCCGATTGTGCAGCGAGCAGATTTGGCTGCGGAGTCCAGGTCCAGACACAAGCAAAGGTGTGAATTAGCTGTGATGTGTGGGCTGCAGAGAGAAAAGCTGTATTTACCAACAAATTAAAGACGGCGACGAGACAAAACAACTTACGGCACGCATGGCGACCTAGCTCAGGAGGTAAGTCAGGCAGTTGTCTGGCAGTCGAAGGGTTGCAGGTTCGATCCCCCGCCCTGGGCGTGTTGAAGTGTCCCTGAGCAAGACACCTAACCCCTAATTGCTCCTAACAAGCTGATTGATACCTTGCATGGCAGCCTTTCACCGTTGGTGTATGTGTGAATGGGTGAATGAGAGGCAACAATTGTAAAGCGCTTTGGATAAAAGCGCTATATAAATGCACTCCATTTACATGGAAGATGCTGTATTTTTCATATGCGATGGTGAATAACCATATATTTCTGTAATTTGTGGATGTGATTTCAAACTGCCTAATCTTTCCTGGCTTCTTTTAGCGGGAAGTGGTTTGTGAGAGAATACTGTATAGCCCGTTCTCCTTTAAATGGGGTCTTTTTTTCTTCTCTGCTTCTGTGCAGCAGATGCATTTCAATAAGGCTTCTTACAGTTGTTCAAAACAGAGAAATCTCTCAGGATTGCAGGTCACAGCAAACCAATGAATTGGAATGGAAATGGTGAAAGCAGCTGGGGAGGGTTCGCAGACAGAGGATTCCAGAAGGAACTGACTAAATGCAATATCCAAAATGGGAAATATTAGAAATATGTATAATCGTATCTAATAGTGACACATTTTTACTGTTGTTGTAGGTTAGAACAAACTGTACCATCTTAAACATTTGCTTTCCTTGGCAGAGCTATGCCCGTTATCTGCACTCTTCATGTTACAGATATTTTAAAGATTTATGATTGCTGCAAGGCAACAATATTTTAACTTCGATGTACTTCATAGACTGCGTTGTTGCCGTTCTCGTTGTGTTAGTGTTAATCAGTTTAACCTTCAGGGTCCAAGTTGTACTATGCGATTGTTCCCTGCACTTGGACCGGTACTTCTCTCTAGGGTTTTCGTCATACTTGTTCCTGGTTATGGTTATACACTTTGTTGTACGTCGCTCTGGATAAGAGTGTCTGCCAAATGCCTGTAATGTAATGTAATGTACTGTGGAACAGTTATGCAGCAGGCTCAAACCATTGTAGGGTAATCGTGACTTGCTCAAGAAATGTTGTGCAGGGAAAATTTAGTATGGTTAATGAAAGTGAACTTATGTGATTGAAAAGTGTGGCAATGGGCAGGCAATTCAGATTTTTTGGGTATTATACAGTATATGTGACAGTGTAGTTTAATGGCTCAGGACCTGGCATTGTAACTAAAGGTTGCAGGTTTGATTCTCAGGTGAGACATAGATTTTGTACACTTGAACAAGGTACCTGCATTGCTTCAGTATATATCTGACTGTATAAATAGATACGATGTAAAAATTAAAAGAAAAAAAAAGTAATGGAACATAATATTCACACAGTGTAATTAGTGTTATGACTTTATTAAAATTATTTACTGGAATATATCAGCAGGATTAGTTTTAAATGAATTGCTTAGCAGGCACGCTCACTGAACATGATTCACATATTATCCATTTACACTGCGGGATACGTTTTGAATCCACAGAGGTGTAGAGTCTTGCTGAAGAGCAAAACACTGCAGATTTACCCAAGAAATGCTTCTGTTTACAGAGTCTTCAGGCATTCTTTTGAAGTTGCATATGCTTAGATGAACCAAGCTTCTCCATATTATCCTTTTTCTTGTGTTTTTTTTAATGTGCGATTATGAAATAAAAAATTTAAAAAACCTTCAGAAATGTACAATGCTGTATGCTGAGCATTCACACATAAAAATAAATGTGATTGTAATGGGCAAGCGTGTGCCAGTAGACTGGGGCCGTAAAATGGCGCATCGAATGAGAGGAGAGGGGATTCAAACACGTTCTGCGCTGACACCGTTCTTCCAGCCTCCATTTCGATCGCTTCAGCCGGTCTGTGCCCCAGTTAACTGGCACACAAGTGCTAGACTGCAGAGAGTGGAGAAGGCCGATGTGCTTTTCAGTTAAAAGGAAACCAGAGAGGAGTGCGGTGCTCTGTGCGGAAGAAAGAAAGTAGTCAAGTCGTGCTACTTCAGTTAAAGGCAATAGAAGTGCCATCCCTGGGGTCAGTGGCTTTTATGAATGTACAGTACCGTGTACATGAGACGTATCATGTGATGGAATACTATTGAGCAGTGGAAAAACATGGCCACAAACTACAGTTTACTTGATTCATCATATATCAATTTGGTTCATTTACACGCCATTTGCTTTTGTGTAACACCCTGAAAAAAATGAGCTTTTAAAAACCTGAGCTCGCAGAATTATCAAACGAAATCTAATCAAACACTGCACAACCGTGGAAAGGCAAGCGGTGCAGTATCTGAATCGTCATGCTTCCGCTCAGAATCTGAAGGCACTGACAGACCGAATAAATACCAGAATGGCAATCCTGAAGATCAGATCTGTCTTTCACTTAAATTTCAATATTCAAACTGTAGTTGGTCTTCCAGCATTTGACAGAAAAAAAATATCTTAGTCTCACCGTAATGCTGGAGTACCAAATCAAACTTTTGCATGTTCAAACAGTCAGCAATGACATGGTTTTACAGATAAAGATCATACTCTGTGATGACAAGTTGCAATAAAACGTGATACTGGTGCTCTAGTGGTATAAAGTATTGTTGTTTAACGACAGAAATGGTATTCTTTCTTCTTGTATTGTCCAAAATGAATTTTTTTTTCTTCATCGGTGGTTCACATCTTTGTTCTATGGTCTGTGTGATATAGATGATTTTTATGTGTTTTGTGTTTGTTACTTCATGAAACAGAGAAAAGTAATTGGACTTGGCCAACGCTAGTGAGTGGCTAACTCACTATGTCGTTCTATTGTTTATGTTAATTAAATTCATCTTTTTCTTGGCTCCAAAGAATTACATGTGTCCATCGGACTTGTTGCTGTTCGTCATTGTTACTTGGCTCACTGAAGAAAGATAATGGCTAAAGCTGAAGACAGAGCGGTTGTGTAGCTAATGTATATTGTTGCCAAGTCAAGCAGACAGTTGCCTGCATGCATGCTAAAAATGTAGGCTAAATAAAGGAATGGATTTGGAATTTGGAAACTGATTTTTTATTTATTATTGGTGACTGTGCAATAATAGCTACCTGATCAATCTCTTAAATATAGACTAAACTATAGGTTTTGTTTCATTTCCAAATAATGATCCATATTATATTCTTACACAACACCTGCATACACATGGAGAATCAACTCTATTTGTAATGGTATTGTCTTCTTCCTTAACCTCTTAGTGCAAAGCCCCTAGTGTTCGGTACTCCGGCGTGCCGCCATCACTAAACTCAGACATTCGGTGCTACTGCAACCAAAGTATGAGTTAAAAACAGAAACGCGTTGTTTTGGTTTCATTAGTAGACGATACACGGCAACTATCGTTGATGTTGAATTCAACTGATGTTGAATAAGTTTCGCAGCCCCACCACTGTCGCTCTTGTCGTTCATTTAACACGCACCCCCTCTCTGCAGTCTCATCTACAAAACACCCCCCACCCTTGACATAATGGACAATATTGTCTATCTTGGCATTCATAAAAATATTCTTTCACCACTAAAAAATCATACTCCTTCATAGCAACAAGATAAACCCGACAATAGCTCTAAGATATGCCTATAGGCCTACACAGCAGTGAAAACGCTGCTCACTGAATAACAAAATAAACAAGAAAAAGTTTTTAAAAATGATACCATTCTACAGTCAATATCTGGGACTAAATATTGAATAAATATACAACCTTACTGTTGGTTTTACGTGTAGAGATGTCCCTTTTGAGACTGCGTGGTCATATATTGTCTTGGACAATCCGTTTGGGAAATGTACGCGCATTTGTGATGCCTGGGTATCTTTAAAAATAGCTGCATACCACACCTGTTGTTTACGGCGTTGTCGCCCTTTTAGTACAGTCTGGCTTGATTGACAATTCATTTAATTCAGTAGGTGAGAGCATAAGCTTTCTAACGATGTATAACATGTCTAATTCTGCTTTTGAAATAGCGTTTTATAGGTCAGCGTAACAGAAAATATTCTCAGCATCACATTCAGTTAAGCATTCTCTGTGGTAGCAGTAAAACAAAGATGCTGCTAACAAAACGTGGTCAACGATATTTCGTAATTTCTTGGAAAATACTATTATTATTGAGGACTTCTGGACATAGCTAAGCCATATGTTTGCTGATAGACCTAGCTGACATCGTTTCTGGAGCAAAACAGAAGCGAATAGAACAGTATCATTGATACTGTCTTTGTCTCCATCTACTGAACATAGATGAAATTTCATCATTGCTATGTAATAATTACTGCTCAAAATATTTCGGTTATATACGTTATTTTTGAAATTGAGTATCTTTAAATAGGTTAGTGGTGTTACATAATGTGGATATTTCACACTGTAATGTAAGCGTTAGATGGTAATGTAATAGTTTTTGTGAAGCATGCAACAGTGATGACGTGAGAGTTGGAACATTGCCAAAACGTGGTGGACGGTTGAAAATTGTTTTAATGTGGTCCCATCCCCATACAAGAAAGCATATGAGAGTACAGAGTATAGAAATACACACAAAGAGTTGATTACACATTTAAATACTGTACCGCACTGTGTGACAATATTTTTGCATTAAAAAAAAAAATCTGATAGCAATGTTTCATCTTAAACCTTCATAAGGGGCTCATTTATATGCGTTATAATGGACAAAAATCATTTTATTCTGGACCCCTAGATTTTTTAGACCACTGTACTGACTGAAAGCTTGTAATTCCCACTTGAAAATGACGCAACAGTGATTTTCTTGAGTCAAAACAGTTGCTTTGTAGTGAAATACGTGAATATGTTGTGATTTACAACAATGCATAATTTAGACATTTTGGATAGATTTGGAGACGCTGGGTACACTGCTTAGTTTTTGCTTCATACATCTATAGTAGTTCTACATACCCACCCTTAAATTTTATGAACTTGTGGTCAATAGGTTTTTGATCTAGCACATGTATAGTTTAACCTGCTGTTTATATGCAACCTCTCAGTATTTCATTGCCAACAATTGCATTTGTGGCACTTTATTTCTTCTAAAATTATGAATATAAACTAATCTGCATTAGTACTGTAAATTATACAAATGTCTTGCTTCATTTAAGCCATTTTTCAAGTCTCTGTGGTGTTCACATCTGGAGTTATAAAGCTTTAACTAAGGTACCCCCTAAATCGGCAAGGATTGGCAAGATTTGGCTTGTGCGCTAAGGGGTTAAATCCCAACTGAGGAACGTGAGAAGGAAAAAACAAGCATTATCTGCAACTGGAAGATATATAGTGGGCCCATTAGTCCTCCAAAAATTCTTATGCAAGGTATTTTGGGATAGCTATCTGGCCAGAAATAAGTACCTGTTGATGAGGACTATCAAAATTTTTAAGGGCACTTCTTGAAGTATTATTTTTTTTTATCAATAGGGAGATGATGAGGGAGTCATGATAATGTAATTGGACAAGTAGAAGAATGAAAAGGGATAAGGTATTAGAGCTAAATTAAAGGTTAAACCTGAGATATGTATTTTATATGTTTCTGAATTTATGGTTTAAACACTATCATAATCAAACTTATTCAACATCATAGCAAGCACTGGATTATGGACTACACAAATACAAAAAAATCATACAATAGTTCCTGGTATGAGGGTATATTTTATGATGAGAAATGGCAAAATTCACTACAAAATCTTTAAAGCCAGTTGTTTTCTCAAAACTGTTTTGCAAAAACACAATATTCAGACAGTCATATCTCCAGAAATATTCACACAATCTCATTAAATGATACCTCATTTCGTAGCTAAAGTACATAATCTTTGTTTTTTTTCCACTCTCCTTTAATTCACCATCTATGAATTGCCAATTAGCACCACCTGTGTATAGTTCAGTAACTTATATGTAAAGGTGTGCCTGTCTTTTGTTGACATTTAGGATGATCTGATTGTTGAAACATTTGTACTTCCTTGCACTGAGCACTTTCAATAGGTTTAATAAGAAAATGTATGTTTTTGCAGCCTCTTGCAAATGAGTTTCTCTCTGTTTTGTGGTATGTCAGTCCACCCTTTCTACCTTCCAAGCTGAATAACATGCAATGCTGATCTAGAGCTTTTTTTTTTTTTTGGTTTTCTCTGAAGTGTTTTATGTGGCCTCCATAGCTCCTTATTGTCAGTTTTGAGACCTAGCTTACTCCACCACAGCAAAACAAAATCCAAGCTGTCCCCTCATCTATTCAATTTTTATTTAATTTTAGTTCATGCATTATGACTCAAATTGAGTAGTGCTAAAATACTATGTTAGCTATGTTAGACCCACTCAATGATCAACATTCATAGCTTTCCGCGTAGAAGATCAGTATACTTACTTTGGTGTCAAAAGGACACAGAACATTAAGTATGCATACGTACAAACTTAAAACCAGTCTTATACTTGCAGTACTGGTGAAGAATAATGATTTGAAAACATCAGTTACTTTATTCTGAATTTATTCTGCATTCTAAAATATGAAAGAATAAGATTAAACCCTGTAGAAAAATGCATGCACATTTTTCTTTTGCGTACTGGAATACTGGCTGAAACAATGTAAAATTTTTCACATATTTTTTCAATGAACTGTAAACTGCGCAACTTTATTAACACACAACAATCCATGTGCAGCATGTAACAATAAAGGATTTTACATTTTGTACACAGCTGCTTAAAGTTACAACATTTTCTATTTTCCAATAATTTGACACCAGTACTGATGTCAGCCGACATTCAATAAACAAGAAACACAGCATATAATCTTTTCCCTACATATCAGTGCTTACAATATTTTGCTATTTTTTGGAACACAAAACACAGATAAGAAAATAAATTACATCTCAGTTAAAAGGAAGCTGAAGAACATCAAACATCAAGGAGGAAAATCACAATGAAATTCATATATGACCATCAAGAACACTACATAATAAACAGTGAACAAGTATAGCAATAAAGAAACAAGTGAATAGCACTTTTAAGGTCTTTTAGGTCACGGGTGGACAATTCAATTCCCATCCATTAATGTGCTTAAAATGGCTAATCAGCTAAAATAATGCTGATTCACTCACAGATTAGGCCACAGTAAAATGTTCCCTTCAGGGACACAAAGACAGTTATTTTTAATAAAATCAATAAATTTAATATCAGCTCTTGCATATGATTGTGGTGAAGGAATAATTAAGATCAGAAGTTGGTGTTATATCCAGAAACAGACAAGGTCCTCCTTGCCCACCTTTGGTTTAGGCAATGGCACAAATCAGAGAGTCTGTACAGTTCTATTGCAGATGGAAAGAGGAGTGTAAGAATTCTGTCTCAGGAGTAGGACTGCAGGTAGAAGATGAACAAGTATAGGGATAATTAAACTAAGGAGAAGAACCTTGACAGCTTTCACATTTTTATGTTTAAGAAGACCTATAGTGCAAGGCTTAGTGCAGAAACAGCTACTGTAATCAAGGCTTTGGGCATGAAAAGGTTAAATAACCCGAGATTAATCAAGTGCATTTAGTGAATGATCATTTTGGATACATTTCAGTCTTCAAGAATTCACTTTGTAAGTAATGTTTATGATTTCGAAAAATAAACATGCTGAGCAATTCAACCAGACTTACGCATAGCATACAGTAAATCCGATCAATAATGGACAGCATGTGTCCAAAACGTTTCATTCATTTGAACATCATCCTACTGTGGCTTCTGCCAGAAGAGCATTTTCTCTCTCTTTAAAAGCAGAGTCAATTATGCAGTCACAGCAGAAAACGAGCAAGCCATACTGCCCGTTTGTTGGCAGACGGATACCGGCAAAAGAAAAGAGAGTCCCCGCAGCGATCCTCTTACGGGCGCTTCTGGAAAGGCGAGGCTTCCGTCGCCAGGGCGTCCTGCGGGGCCGCGAGGGGCCGGTTCCCCATCTCGCAGTCGTTCTGGGGCCCGTTGTTCTCCTCGTTCACGTGGGACACCTCCGTGGACCCGGCCTCGAACCCGGGCACGGTGTTGGCCACGTGCACCACGTGGACCTTGTTCCGGCCCTTCTTGCTGAGGATGCAGCTGAAGACCTTCTTGAAACCCTTGCGGAAGTGCTTGGACACCAGGGCGTAGACGATGGGGTTGAGGCAGGAGTTGGCGTAGGCCATGCAGTGGGAGAGCAGCCGGAAGGCGTAGGTGGTCTGGTTGAAGGGGAAGTCCCCGTACAGGTAGCAGAGGATCACCACGTGGTAGGGCAGCCAGCAGATGCAGAAGAGCACGGTGACGATGATGATCATCTTGGTCACCTTCCGCTTGGCCCGTTTGGACTCGGACATGCCGTCCAGGGGGTCCACGGCGGTCCACAGGTACTTTATGGTCCTGGTGTAGGACAGGCTGACGATGAGCACCGGTATCACGTACCCGAACACGAAGGTGCAGGTGTCCAGAACCTTCCGGTTGTACTCCTCCCACCCCGGCACGCACACGTTGCCGTTGTCGAAGTCGATGAGGTCATAGTAGCTCAGGTAGGGCCCCGCAAAGATCAACGACAGGCCCCAGATGATCACCATGGCGACCACCGCATTGCACGGAGTTCTCAGCTCTCTGGAGCGCAGGGGGTAACGGATGGCCAGGTACCTGCGCCAGAGCAGCGGACATTCATTTCAAAATATTAACACCACCCATTTGCTGCAACACTTGCATTTATGTCTACACAGTAAAATGGTCAGTGTTAATTTAACTCTGGCAGAATTAATGTGAGTTCAAGAGTCCATTGTAAATCAGTGTAAAATTGATGGAAGAGTGCAGGTGAAATGATGGAAGAGGTGAGGTGTCCTGCTGGACGGCACTAAAACAAGCTGTTAATTACTGATTCGCCGAGAAATTAAAATTATTCTCTTTCTACAAAATGATTGGTTCAGTATATGATGAGTGCTAGGCTTTTAGGGTTCACAAAACCACAGTCTCCCATCACTGGTAAAATGTTCTATGGTTGACCTAACGCTGAACGTGCTGGAATTTTACTCAGTAAAAATATAGCACATTACACTTCAAATCATCGCTTCAGGAATTAGACCTGTCCAAGTTAAGAGGACGATGAAAATATTGGAAGCATAAAGCAAGACTTCACGTGTTAAAAAAAGAAGAAGTTTTAATCCACTGGAGGGGTTAATCCACAACTCCTGTCACTGCTGCATGCATTTTTAATCAAGAGGAAATGAATGTCTGCGTTCCTTCCTGCCTGGCTACAAATTAAGGGTGGCTGGGGACTGTCAAGCTAAACTGCATTTTTCCAAGGTGGAAGAATTTTCCAGAGTAAGCAAGTTACCCTGACACATTAATATAAAGAGCTTCATATCACAAGGGTCAGGGGAGGTTTAATGTCACCGTAATTCAGGGTTGTCGGTTGTTATCTGAGAAGGGCCAGCACGGGTGCAGGCTTTGGTTCTAGCGCGGCACTAAAAACACCCAGTTCAACAATTGAGGTCTTGATTGAAGAACATGATTCGCTGATTAGTTTAATCAAGTTTTTCTCTCGCCAGGCTAGAACAAAATTCTGCACCCACAACTGCCACTCTCGTGTAACTTGGTCACCCCCTGCTCCAAAAGCTGTCATGCTCTGATTCGCTAAAAGCCCCCCAGACGTGCAGGAGCTATGTTTCTGCGTCCCATGGATCCCCTTGTCTTAGATTCATGGCCCTTTTCTCCTCAGTTGACCACACAGGCAGCTAATTGGAAATAACCTGGGTCCTAATGTAACCTTTTTCTGCTGAAATGTCATTCATTAATGGATGCATTAGCCATGATTGGTAATAATTGTAGGGAAATCCTTGTATCGGGTCTAAACTGGCGACTAATGGATTCAGTATTTGTGCTTGAGGTGCCCCCAAATTGAACGGGGTTATAGGCAATTTACTTATGCAGGAAGTGCAATACTGTGCATCACTCTCCTGTTCAGGCAATATATTCACCAATTCCGTTCAAATGGGGCTTTCATTCGTTAAGTGTTGTGAACATAAACCGAAAATGTGACTACCTTTTCTGTCACCGCTTTGAAATTTCTGAAACATTATAAGTGCTGTGTGTTTGACTGTCAGACCCCCTGAGTTCATTTGAGTTCCAAGAAGTTTGCATGGAGTGACTGACTCACAACTGACAGCAGTATTTAAAAGCAAAAACTGCCTAAAATAGACAGAAATGTTGGCACTATTTTTCTTACCAGTAATCCTCACTTAATGCTTTCAACTGACTCAATTCAGTTGCAAGATTGAAGTTAAGTATAGATGACGTACAACTTATCGACGAGTGCAATTTTGAAACCATGCATTTGACAGTCAGCATACTCGGGTCAAAAAGAGAAATGCTTCTTTTGCCACTTTGGTTGATAAAAGCAGTGTTTTTCAAGTGAATCGATGTTCCAGTGAATGGAAGTTTTATTGCTATGCCAATTATTCATTTTTAAATGTTTTTTATTACAATTTTGTTTATAATCAGTGGGTCTCTGCCTTTTCTCCCGACCCTTCTACCCCTACATATGAATCACATCTTGCCACATGTTACTTTACATCCACATCCATTTATCCAGAATGACTCACAATGTCTGAAAAATAGAAATACATTCACCTGGTTAAGATAGTAGCACCTGGTTAAGATAGTGCCTGTCTCTTATCAAATTTCCCAGAACACTGAATATTGATAGAACGCCACAAAAGCACTAATGCAAGGGAACTGTACTATCCAAAAACCAAAGTACTAATTCTGGACACATACAGATTACATACTGACCATTATCCCACTAACACCAATCACCGTTGAAATATATTTCTGTACGTTATTCAATATATTTCTCAGTACAAATGAATTTATGGTGTATTTCAAATGAGCTTTTTATTTCACAACTAAGTGTCTTTGTCACTGATTAGTGTAGATACATGCAGAAAATATTTTTGGAATAGCCTCTATTGCAGAAAAAAGAAAAACCAAGAATGCTAATATTTGCAACCTCCTAACTAAAACAATGAATTGCCTTTGTTACCTGTATATGTTGTAGGTAACACAAATACAATAGTATATGTATTCACTGTTGCATATTTCTAGAATAAAGATAAGATGCAAATGTTAGATATGTTGTTAGAGAACCAATGATAATTTCTCTGAGCTAACGTTAGCTCCCAACTCTGCAGTGGCTGCAGTTATGCATACCAATCTATGCCTTTTTTCAGTTTAGTGAAGAACCACAGTCGTGCTTCATGAGTCACCACTGTGCCTCATGAAATAAAAAAATAAAAAAATCAAATACGCAATCCCTTAAAGCACTTATCTTTGCACAGCAGCAGTAGTACTGATCAAAGGAGAGACTTATCTGTCACTGACGACAACTGGGGGCCCGGGGGTCACCGCCCCAGTACACACTATGGAATAACTAATTCAGTGGTGCTCCAAGTAACTTAGTAGAAAAAAAGAATTACCTTTGATCATAAAATACCAGCAAGTGTTACCTTTCATCATAAAATACCAACTGAGACATCAGTACTATCCTTTTGGGATAGGCCCATCAATATTGGAGTGTCAGATGTCACTTCAAGCCAAAGCAGTCTTTCTCAGTGCTGTGATGTTCCTCGCAGTCTCAAAATAAATCGAGCTTATCCAGACACATTTACACAGTTTACATTTTTATTAGTTTTAAATGTACAATCCATTTATGCAGCTATATATTTACTGAATCAATTTGGATTAAATACCTTGCTCAGGGATTAAACGGCAGGGACAGACCCAAACCTGCTGCCTCTTACTGTAGGTACAAGCTTGGTTTCCCTGGCATTATACTACACTGCCTTTACCCTCCATCTGGCAAGAGCAACTGCTCTGGTAGATCTGGCAACTGCAGCTTGCCTGCAGCACCTGCCTACATAACCGACGCCATGACTATGCAGCTGAGCTCACGGACGGCCAAGTGAAAATAACGGACCATAAGACCATGCGGAAGCGTATTTCTATGAAGAGCAGTCACATATGAATTGCATCGCATGCTCAGGAAATGTGCTTTAGCAATCTTAAAGTATCCAAAAGAGAGAAAAAAAAACTCCTTCGGCTTTCATCTGCTGTAGAAGAGATCTAAAGGAAGCTCTGCTTGATGCAGGAGAGTGCCCGGAGTTTAATAAATATATAAGTTGGTGAGAGCCTATTGTGAAACAAAAAAATTGAGAACAAGGAAAAATGCAGACCGAAGTCATCCTGCATTTATATATATATATATATATATATGGCACCTCATGAGTAATCATAAACAAGGCATTGTCAATATGTTTTGATCAAACTGCATTATGACTACACACGATGACGTGGTAGGAATAATTTAGAGGCATTATAATAAAATGCACACCATAATCAGCAGTGAAGACTGAGGATTGCAATAGGCTATCATCATTTTCTTGTCATCCTGCAGTGATAAAAGGAAATGACTAATAAATTATGGTTGTGATAATGGGCGTGCGAATCCATCTCTTCCACAACAGAGACCCCAAGCCTACCCCGTGTAACCTCCAATTATAACAGCGGTAAGAGGTCTGATTTGACCTTTACTCCCTGTTCTCTTGCACCGGCATAATTGGTGTGTCTTGACAGAATAACAGAGCAATAACACATCAAGGTGCATCAACTCTCCAAATAATCTGAATCATTACGGGAAAAAAACAAAGCTCTTTTTGAAACCCCTCCTCCCCCCCCCGCCCCCTTTTTCAGAGCATTTTTGGTTCTGTGATGTACGCCCTCTGTTTTTGAAAATTGTCCTCAAAAAAGAAAAAAGAAAAAAGACTCCGGCACTCAGTTCCTCTGAGTGAATGCAGATGTGCGACATGCAGCGATTCGGGTTAGCCCGGAGGCAGCACTGATATCACAGCAGGTCAGAAACCCTGGGCTTGGGGCCTGATTGATTTTGGGGCCTGAGCCGATTTTTGTTTTCTTATGAAATCAGCACCCCATTCAGTCCCAAGAAATCAGGCGAGGTTAAAACCTGCAACTCCCCCCCGGATGAAGGTTGCGCTCCTGCAGAAATGAACCCGCGCTACAGCGTCTTAGGGTCTTAGTACGCTCTAACACCGCGCGACCTTACCGTGAAACCTGCCTAACGGTCGAGCGCCCTCTGGATCGCCATCGGCGCGCCAGCGTTTGGCGTCAACGCGACAGCGAACCACGAGCAGCCGATCGTCCACCGACTAATCTGCCTTCTCTGAACGGGTGAGGGGTGGCACAGCGATGCAGTGGGTGGCACTCTCGCCGCACAGCAAGAAGGTTGTGGGTTGGAATCTCAGCTTGGGGCCTTTCTGTGTGGAGTTTGCATGTTCTCTTTGTGTCTGCGTGGGTTTCCTCCCACATGCAGGTAGGCTAATTGGAAATGCTAAATTGCCCATAGGTATGAGTGTGTGAGTGAATGGTGGGTGTGCCCTGCGATAGATTGGCAGCCTGTCCAGGGTGTAATCCTGCCTCTCACCCAATGCATGCTGTGATAGGCTCCGGCACCGCCCATGACCCTGACCAGGATAAGCGGGTATAGATAATGGATGGCTGGATGAATGGGTGATCCTCATCAGGATTTCCTGCCTTGTGCTCTGAGGTAGGGGAAATCGGGAATGGTGGGGCGGTGGAAGAGACTGACCTGTCGACGGACACGGCGGCCAGCGTGAAGCTGCTGGCGTACATGGTGAGGTTGATGAAGAAGTGCACCACCTTGCACATGAAGGAGCCGAACACCCAGCCCTCCAGGGAGTAGATGGTGGCCTGGAAGGGCACGCAGAAGATGATGAAGAAGAAGTCGGCCACACTCAGGTTGAGGATGAACAGGTTGGTGGTGTTGTAGCCCATCTGCCCGTTCCGGAGGAGCACCGCCAGGACCAGGCTGTTCCCCACCGTGCCCAGCAGGAAGATGAGCGAGAAGACCACCGACACGATCACGCTGGCCGGGTTCAGCTGGTAGTCCGACGACGCGTTCCAGTGGCCCGCCATTTTGTTGAGGTCTTCCTGGTCCGACATGGCTGCCTGAGGGGATCCTAAGCACAGTTTGGGGAGGGGGGGGGGGGTGGGGTTGGGGTGGGGCGAAGCTGTTAGCCTGCATCTCACCTATCATGCAGTGTACTTGACTGGAACTTAACAGCTATCAATACTCAAAAAAGCATTTCGACCACCACCGCCCACATTTAAATTGCTCTGAATACTCAGGGAAAAGGAATACTGAAAATATATCTAACTTTTATACATTATGTATAAAATACGTAAGAAAGATTTTGTGAGACTTGTGAAAAATATGGGCAAATATGCAAGTTATTTCTGCTTATTGCAATATATGCATATTTTTTAAATGTATATTTCAAATAATATTTTAAGAAACTCTACATATTTATGATAAGTTAAAATGGGGGAACTGTTTAGATAAAAATCCTGCACCCAAAGACTAAACAAAATATAAACAAATAAATAATCACAGCAACCACAGACTTAACATCCCCAAACATTCACACTTTTTACAATGCTGATAACAATGTAGGCATTGTATAAATTCTAATATAATACATTATATGACCAAAAGTATCTGGACACCCCTTGGTTTGGGGCTGTTTTTAGTTCCAGTGAATCCAAATCTTAATGCTACAGCATACAATCACATTATAGATGATTCTGTGCTTCCCCAATGGGTTGGGGAAGATCCTTTCCTGATTCAGCATGACAATGCACCCAGGCACACAGCAAGGTCTATATAGAAATGGCTTTGTCGAGAACGGTGTGGATGAACTTGACTGGCCTATACAGAGCCTTGACCTCAACCCCATCCAAGACCTTTGGGATCAATTAGAAAACCAACTGCAAGCCAGGCCTAATCTCCAAACCTCACTAATACACTTCTGGCTGAATGGAAGCAAATCCCTGCAGCGATGCACCAACACATCTAGTATAAAGCCTTCCCAGAAGAGTGGAGGTTGTTATAGTAGCAAAGGGTGGACCAACTCCATAATTTATATGCCCATGATTTTGGATGAGATGTTGAATGTCAGGTGTCCACATACTTTTGGCCATGTAATGTATACTATACTTACACACACATACTGAATATGTATACAGGTATATACATACTGTACATATAATACTGATGATTGTATGAAAATGTGAAACAGTAATGGGATTAACTGACTCAGTCTGTACATTCTGCTCTTATCAGACTGAAGTTGGCACTATATTTTTATCTTGAAATAAGAGTTTCAAGGAGTTGAGATGTACCATTTGGCCATGTTGAATTGAGTGAGTCATACAAATTCTATTACATTTCCATCAAAAAAGAAGATCCTGTGCTTTGGTCTTTTCACTCTTGCAATTGGGACATAAGCCACTTGTGGGTTATCTTGAAAGGACAATAGAATCAATCAATAGGATCAAAGCCAAAAACAGTGCATCCCCTTCTGTTAGTGGGAGTGGAATACTGGAAGACATTGGTTTTTAATTTTTGCAGGTTTGAAGACGACTTGTCAAACATACCCCTGACACTAAGTCAGTAGATGATTGCATACAAAATTGATTAGGCTGCAAAAATAAAAAAAATAAAAAATAAAAATTCCAAATTAAAAAAGAAAATAGTCAAATTTCAATCACCACTCCACCCCACCCCTCCTCAGGCTCGATTCCATCAGCAGATGTACTGTAAGACTTCTGCCAGCTTTTATCTAATTGCAAAGCAGTTTGCCAAGTAAAGATTCAGATACCAGCTCATATTTGCATTTCAACAAATTCCATTGGAGATATCAAACCAGCATATATAGTAAAAACGTTTTATTGAAACAAGGTTTTTGTGCTGTTTGTCCCTGTGTTAAATGCTTATGGTAAAATATTCTGAAAGGTGTTTCAGAACATTGGAAGGGAACCACAAGGAGTTAACAATTAATTCCAATTCACTTTATGCTTGTGCTAATTGACAATGCACAGCAGAATGAGTAAACACCTCTGTCCCCCTGTAATCCTACATCCTAAAATATACCTAGTCTAGCATGTGTTCATATGATCGTGTGACAGAATATGTATAACAGTAGCCTTGAATCCATGACTGGATATAATTTGGACATCTATGTGGGTCAACAGGCTTTGTTTCTTAATGTTATCCTCATACACTGGTTAACAAATTGCTTGAAGGTACAGATAAATTTATGCAGCCTATGCAGCTTTATGCATCAGTGCGATCCAACAGTGAAGTGGGCCTGGAGGGAACAGAAAGAAATGCTCTATACTTGGTCACACCACAATACTGAGTGGGAAGATGTGGTGACTAATGTTAAACGCAATGGAAGCAAGCCAGTAACCAAGCACTCTCTGAGAAAGTGATAAGTCTAAGGACCAGTTCTGGGCAGTTTGAGCTGTCTGTCCAATTCTGAGCAATTTTTGGAACAAAGCTGGAGGGAATAAAAAAACAATTAACATGAAAGGAAAGGGTTGTAGAACACAAACGTGTAGAAATCATTTACATTACATGTTCAAAGGGAATAAAAGATGCGTTCTGAGGCTAGGCGATTACCATAAACTGACAAAAATAAATAAATGCTGCATAGACTAATGCTGAGTGGCAAAAATAACACAAAACATAATGATGCCTAAAATTACATTATGAACTCTTGAAATTTGAGTGCTCTCTTCTTCTTGGCTGAAGTGGAATCATGCAATATTAAAAGGGCAACAGTGTGGATACTCGAACGTGTATTAGATTCAGACGTGTTCCAGGAGTGGATCCGTTTGGGCCGTAGTTACAGTAGTAGCACATATCCGTGCAAATGACTTTAAACTTGATCTCTGGCACGATGGGTGTGAATTACCGAGCTGTGTGTGCAGGCGTTGTTGGGCAGAAGTGCTACACGAAAGAAACCTACGCAGCTCTATCTGACAAGAAAAAAAAAAACACCAGGATTTAATTCCTTTGATGATTATATGTATTGCAGAATACAACTTTGCGAGATTTTCTTGTTGTGCTGAATTATTGGACTCAAAGCAGAACGGTGCTTACAGAAAATAACTAAGCGCTGATAAAAATCAATTATTTTCGCACCAGTGCATATCGAATGTTTTTTTTTCTTTTAATGGAATTTTTATGGTTGTTTCTATCTGACATATTTGGCACAGTATTCTGCAATGTCAAACAGGGAGGCCAAATTAAATTATGACAGAAAGGTCAAATTAAATGTAGTCGTGATTCACGTCCATCTCCCCCAGTAACAGCCCTCTGTCTAAAAAAAAACCTCATATTTCCCATGATCCATAGCTGTGATGGCACTCAATAGCTGAGCTCCTTTTCACAGTAACCGTCATGATGGTCACGTATTCCCCCTTGACTCAATTTGTGTGCTCAAAATTAACAGAAATAAGCCATTTGTGAGCTTTTTCGGGAAATTAACCTGCTACATTCATTACCACTGAGAAGCCAGCATCGCTGTAAGAAGAATTCGTCGGGAAGGGTTCAAATTGACAGGAGAAGAACTCAGAGACTGATGCCACCATTACGAGGAGGTTTTGAAGAATCACATTCATTAGAGAGCTGCTACATCATAACAATCAGAGGGAGCTCTTAGTCATTATGGTCCCAGGCTCATTTTCCATGGCGAGTTTAATCAATTATTGGAATGAAAAAAATGCAGTCTGTATTTGACATTGTCATATATATATATGTATATATCTGTTTTTATTTTTTGAAATTTTATTTATTTATTTATTTTTTTACTGTATACCATTGACAGTTTTCACTGTGGTATGACCTGGGATATGTGAACATTTATCTTTTGGTATGACTTTGGGCATACCAAAAGTGGCTTTTTCCCCTTTATGATTACCTTCTGGCCAGACATAAGGGTTTATTGTGCTGCTGAGATATGAAAACGAAAGAAAACGCTCTGATGCTCCTTTTGATGTGAAAGATGGCGCGCTAACCCTCGTTTGGGCTGAATGAAAACAAAGATGAACTTCACATTTCAGTCCCCGGATGAGAGTAAATTTCTGTAAATGGACTTTGAGGCTATGATCATTTGTTAGCCGTATGTTACTTACGCTTATTGTAGTAGTAACTTAACCAAATGTAGTCTTGTTTTCTTACAAATCATGCAGGGCTGTTATTGAACCAGAAACACTCAGACCGGGGAAAAAAGCAATAAAAATGAAAAACCAAGAATGCAGAAATATCTCCTGGGGTCTGGGTATGACAAACAGAGTGAGAAAAAAAACCCTCTCACAAAAGCAGCAAGAAAACCGCTATTTTGAGCGCTAAGAGGCTTGCTGTGCACAACTGCCACAGTTTCTGTGTTACACATGGTCTCCTCCTAAGGGGACACAGGAGACCGTGCCTTTTATAACTGGCCTAATAAAGACAATGGGCAACACCTCAGCTGATTGCTGATTGATCAGCCACAGGTGAGCATATCGTTGCTGTTAAAGTTCCTATAGGCCCTCCCCAGCCGTGAGAGGGAACAGGTGTGGTTGTCTGCAGCTAGAGAAGAGGAGTACCCTGCCCTTCCATCCCAATGACACAGTAACTTATTACAATTCCGTTGTGCTCGGCAAAACTGTTCTTCTCATTCGATACTGCAGTACAAGCATTCCACCAGCATCTGCTGGATACCATGAGTCATGATTTCTGTGGCAAAGACTCGAAACATGGCTGCTCCCACTCTCTGTCAAATTTAGGTTTATCAGGAAAATGTTATTGATACGCACCAAACCGTGCAATTGACAGAAGGTACTTACTGCACCTGTATTATATAGATAATGGTTTGACGTGCACTTCCATTCATTTTGCCAGGGAACAACAGTTCTTTCACAAATCCTTGCAATTTCATGAAAATCCATCACAGCAGTTTCCATTGAAAAGGAAAAGTGTTTTTTGTACATTGAATTAATTTTGCATTCCTGTATGCCTCCTTTTCATGTTAAACAGTTTCTTAATGAATAACAACAAACCCTACTTTCAAACACACTAGTGCACTGATGATAAAACGATTTTTTCAGTTAGTGAAATGTAATTTTCTGGATCAACACTCCTCTCAAAGGCTATGTTCAGACTGCAGAAGTGGCCCAAATCCAATTTTTTTTTTGCCTATGTGTGATTCAGATTTTTTCTGAGCTGTGTGAACACAAAAATGTGATCTTTTCATATCAGATTTGGGTCACTTCCATATGTATCAAGCACATATCCAATCTGTGGCTATGTGATCGCTGTGAGAATGGTCATATATTGGAATATATATGAATATAATATAATATAATATTGGAATTTGAGCGGTTTTAACGTCACACTTCACTGTACAGGTGCAGATCACTATCGTCATAACTTTGCATTGGCAGTGGCTCAATAAAAAAAAAAACAAAATGGAGAAGAGTAGTGACGGCAGTCAGTGGCAAGACATTGAAGTCACCCACTCATCTCTCAGCACAGAATGCCAGCAATAGCTGCTAATACAGCTAAAGCTATTCCTTAGGCCTTCCTCCTCCTTCTTGGCCTACTCCTCAACAGCACAGATTGACACTTGCAACGCTATTTTGCCAGTAGCTATGATGAACTGTCTAAAAAATATAACCTTTTTTGTTGTTAATGTGCGTATGCGGTGTCTTTCCACTGGGGGACCAACTCCATATTAATGCCCATGATTTTGCATGAGATGTTGATGTCAGGTGTCTACATTCTTTTGGCCATGTAGTGTATTTCCTTCACTTCTTCCCTCCACTTAGCAAACCCTCCAGTGACATTACACTTTCTGAGCGAGGGGGACTGATCAAGAGTGAGAGGCCAGGACTGTTTTAATTGGAAAAACCTGACACTGCTTCCGCTCTTCGACATTTGGAAACAACGGCTCACAGCGAAAGCAGGTTGCCAGTGACCATGGCGACAGCTGAAATCACGGCGTGCGCGTTGTAAGCACATATTTCGGGGCTCCCTTCCTCATATTTACAGGAAACAGATGAAGGTTATGACAATTATGACTTTACATTATGATCCAGAATTTATTTCGTGCGGAAAATATTTTACGGCCTTATAGGCTACCTTCACTACAGGCATTTAGCAGACGATCTTATCCAGCATAGCAACATAGCATTTTTTTTTTTACATTGTATCCATTTATATATATACTGAAGCAATGCAGTTTAAATACTTTGCTCAAGAGTACAACAACAGTGCCCTACCCAGGAATTGAACCTACAACCTTTCGGTTACAAGCCTAGTTCCTTACCCACTGTGCTACACTGCCGCCTCACGTAATAGTTACCTTCATAATAGTTTCATGAAATCAACAGCCACATAGGCCCACACCATCTCTCTGCTTCCAGCATGCGTAACAGATGAAGCAGTATGCCAAGGGTCCAGAGCAGTCTCTCGTTTTCCACACTTTCACTTTTCAATCACTCTGATAACGGTTTATCTTAGTCTTATCCACCCAAAAGACTTATTTTCAAAACTCATCAGGCTCATGTTTGTATTTTTGTCATATTTAATGTCACCTTTCTGTTGATGGTGCGGATAAGAGGTTTACATTTAGGAGTGTAGCCTCCGTAATTCACCTCTCTTCAGTCTTCTGTTTCCTGTGATACTTTCACCTCTCAATGTATGGAGTAATTGCTAAATGATGCTGACTTGGACTTTACTCACTGAATGGCATTGTTCAATGTCATGAAATAAATATATCATGAATTTTGGTTCATAATCATTTGATTCAAAAGTAAATTTGGAGCTAGGGTGGAGAAGCTCTGTGGTAGGGACGAGTGAGAACCATTCACTCAGATGGCAGGGAGTGCAAGCCTCCCTGCTGCAGCAAAGCAGAGGAGTCGAGCCGGCATATAGGGTTGAATTATGTCCTGTAGGCAGGCAGACAGAACCTGATCCTGGCAGTGATTGGTGGTCAGTGGAGTGACCTCAGCAGAGGAGTGACATGTTATATCATGAAAGGAAGTAGCGAGAACCTTGGAACTGAGAATCGAGGGTGCATCGCCATGACTTGTGAACAATCTCACTATTTGAAAGGATAATATTTGCTGACTCTGTTGGATGTGGGAAAACCAAAGGCTTGAAGACAGTGGATACCTGCGCTTGCTTAAATTACAATGGAAAGACCCTTCCGCTGGCAGACATCTTACTTCTGGGGCATTTTGGGGATTCCCCTCTTCAATCAAGGGTGACTGAGCATGAAGAAGCAGGCATTATTTTAGGATTAGGATGGGCCTATTTTTTTTTCCTCTCACAACACTGTAAACTCTTTTTGTTTTAAAATGGGAACCCGACTTGGGGTTGAGAATCATCTCCAATTCCCATCCCGATGTGAATGGCCAATCATCTGCAGCTGCAGCTGCATTCATGCTGCAAACTTCACCGCCTATTCTGGCATGTACAGACATCCACAGATCTCTGAAACATATTGCATTGCCAGCTATCAAAATTCGTTCAACTGTGTAGGGTGCTTGTTGCTCATTTGTGCAAATTTCTCTTAAGTGCACCTGTTTTATCATCAAATAATGCCATCTGCCATTAACCATCATCAATGTGTAGTTCCAACAAAGCATGTACTGTAACCATGGAAAAAACAATTTGTTCCAGATCCAAAGCAACAGTTTATTTATGAGCAATAATATTCAATGCTGTGGATAAAAGTAGGGGAACACAACATAGGTTCAAAAATATTATATTCTTTTACATGTCAGCTGCATCTGTGCTTGCTGAGGTTAATTGCCTTTTTTTTTTTTTTACCTATTTCCCTCATTCTATTTATGAATTTATTCATTTTTTAAATTAATGAATATTTATTTACAAGTATCCACGGTTAATCACCCAAAAGTACCTCAAACTCTACATCACACTTCGAAGTGCTGCTTGTGTAAATAAATAACGTGTTTGTCTATTGTCACACATTGTCCATGTCATGGAATAAACCCTTTTCGAGGGAGGGACAAAACGGTTGATGACGAGGTTGCAGCGCATGTCCTGCAAATTATCTTTCGTTCAGCAGTTTCCAAACAAAACAGAGCAAAGTACAAACCAAAGGCCTTTGGTTTGTATTCCCAGCTATCACTGTCACATACGACCTCCCCAGAATCTACAAAGCATGCGCACGTTTAGCTGGTTAGTAACAGCTAAGACAATTGAATGCTTTAGTTTGTGTCTTTTTAAACTGACTGAGATTGGTATTACTTTTTGGTAGTGCCTGTGATAATGGTCATTATGGCGTTTTTTGTTTTTTTTGACTGGCTACAGACATATTTTACTTCATGCAAGTACATTGATGTAGACTTTTAGAATGTACATATACATAACTTTCAATTGCATTAACAACAACACATAATAATAATAATAATAATAATAATAATAATAATAATAATAATAATAATAATAATAATAAAAAGGAAATGAATTGCCTTCATACCACAGTAGTGTTTCTGGGGTGCACTGCATGCTGCAATGGCAGAGGGAGACAAGCAGAGTGTGCTAGATCCGGTCTTTTCTACCTCCCAGCCTGGCACACACACACACATAAGGTCCTAATGGTGAAGGAGCATAGGCCCATTGGCCCCTCTTAGCGGTGCCCCTCTAAGTCATGGATCTCCTCCCATCGCCAGATGCTGCCCACCTTTCATTTCTGTCTGTCCTCTCTCACCCACAAGCGCTCATGTAATGTGAAATGCACAAAGCAAATGCACACTCATCCTCAATTAAAATTCTAGACTATAGATTATAATGGACAGCTTCCCTGGGATTAACCACGATTGGTTATGCTTTGCACGTCCCTCAGCGCACACACGGAGACAGTCACTAGCGCCGAATCCTGTATGCGCTGCATTACGGTGTGTGCACGCACCGTAGCTCTAGCCCACATTTAGTGCAACATGTAATGCTTACATCAACCGCCATTATTAATTCCCTTCCCTTCCCCTGGTTAATAATTTATTCATTCAATAAAACAATGACACTTTTACAATCAGGACCGTAATATGAACCTCTGCCCAACAGTGTTGTCCTGATGGGTTTCCATGTTTACGAACGCTGACCTGCATAGAAAGTAACAGCAAGCCATCTTACAGTTTTGCTGTAATTTGCGCAGTCACAGGAAGTTAACAAGCTTACAATTAGCTGCTGGGAAATCGTTTAACGGCTTTTAAAAAGGTGATCATCTTTACACAGAGGTGTTTTATGAAATACCATAGCCTATTGAATATAGAAATTCCAATTAATCCAGCAGTCAAGGACATTTTTAGCTTAAGAAGCCCAATTTTATTATTTAAATAAAGAATGAAACTATTTGCAAGACCATCATACCTGTAGGATAAATAATACAGCTAAATGTCATTGCACACTGCAGTTGTGTGTGGTGGTGGTGGTGGTGGTGGGGGGGGGGGGGGGGGGTAGGAGGGAATGTTCCTGTAAAATTTCATACAAGTTGGCCTTATGGAGCTTATGCAAATGAATATAACTATAGCACCACAAGCCTGGGCATCCTTGTCCACACTGGGTATATTTCATCCACTGAAGTATTGCTGTTATCCTTGTAAATTTGTGGCCATGTGCATATTTTGGGCGTGGTCAGCCATTTTTGCTGAATTGAAAGTGTAATCCTGCAGCCATCTTTGTACATAAAGATTTCCCTTCGCCATTTAACACAGGAAAATGCTGTAGATCATGTATAATCCGGCAAACATTGTAGGAGAAGTGCAAAAATAAGTTTTCCAAAAAAATTCAAAATGGCAGAACATCCAATATGGCAGACACTGCGGGTTCTATGTAATTATTTGTTCAGCTTCAGGAGGTAGAGGTATGGAAGAAATTAGGTGCATGTACGAGAAAAGGGATGGCCATAATAATATGTTGCAATTTTGCAGGTGGCTCTGCAGTGCCACCTAGAGTGTCAGCAACATGGGCGTCCTGCTTAAATAAAAATTGGCAGCCACACTGGACATGCCTGCCAAGTTTCATGAGTTTTTGAGCCGGGGAAAGGAGTGAAATTTTAGCAAGAGGCAGAAGAAAAATAAGAAGTAGAAGAAGAAGAATCTAGCAAAAACAATAGGGGTCTTACACACCCTTGGTGCCCCCTCATAATAATAATAATAATAATAATAATAATAATACATTTGCATCACACTTTCCACACTTTCTCACCAGTTAATTTCGGATCTTAAATATCTGATGTACAGTATTATTCTTGCGAAGTTAATTGAACCTACCCACCGTTACATTTCTTCTGAGGTAATTATGAAACTTCGATGCCATCAGCTTTTTGAAGACTATCCTTGATTTCGCTACGCTATTTAGGTATTTCTGAACCATTCAGAGGAGCTGCAGTGTGATTTGCCCTCAATTTTCAGCAGTCGATTCACCCAGGTTTACAATTACACTGCGATTTTCTTGAATAGGGACCCAAAATCCATATTCCTTTTAGCTGTGTCCTTTTATGTGTCCACCATGTCCATGGTATTTCTCAATTAGGGTTGACATTTCGCAAGGTAGCGCTTTTAAGATTTCACAAGTTTTATTGCCTCAAATTCTTTAAAACTCAAATGACTAGCCAGCTGAGAAAACCCATGCAAGGCCCATTTGTGACAGCTCTGAATCTAAAGCAGATCATTCAAACAGTGAGCACATTTGAAAGAATCGCAGACTCTGTGTTCTGAACATGTCCACAAAAAATGAATGTTTTTTGCGGTCATGCGGAAACAATTCCAATATCACCTTTCAGACAGAAACCCCACGCTGAAATCATCTTGTTCCTTATTCAGCCACCAATACAAAAGAGTGTTCCATGTGACTCATGCTTGGTTTTCATATAATGGCTGTATCTCAATCGCAAGGGGTCTGCTTATGAAGATAGCATTAGCCCTGCTGTGCTTTCAAGGCGCATCCCAAACCCAAAGTCATCACCAAACGCGTCCTTTTGAGGTGCCTTATTTTTGGCCTGAGTGAGCAGGAGGGATAGCGGTGCTCCGAGTTGACCTATTTTACATAAATTGTAGCGTAGACCCTTGATTATAGCACCGAAAGTCTTTGTGTTGTCGCTATCAACTGAGACAGAGCACAAACTTGAATACAGCATGGCAGGGCTTCCAGAATGACTCGTTATTCACCAGGAAGGACATCCCGCAAATCTTTGTGACAACCTCGGAAATGTTCAATTGCATTAAAAGTGTTGGCAGCTGGTGTCACTGGCAGTAAACGGGCACTGAACGTGTAGTGAATCAACCATCTGATGTAGTTACATCTACATGTCTATGGAAAATAACCAATCTTTATGTCCATAGAAAATAACATATTTTAATTGCGTTACACAATTCATGTGAGTAGTATGTTGAATGTTTACAGAATTACAGGCTTGCTGCTAGCAATGAGCATACTGGCTCATAGAGTTAGCCAACACAGGCAAGCGAGTGAACTGTGAAATTTGGTGGATTAAAATAAACAGGAAAACAATCAGTTTTACCAAAGGAATTACATAATTTAGTTTAACATTTTTAATATACGTATATGCATAAAAAGATGAAAGTGCGTATGAAAAATAAAAACTACTTTGGCGTATTTTAATTTGGGAGACACTGCATATCTTATATATATTGAAAGTTTACAATTCTCAGTTTTATTCAAATACATACTCATACTACTTTTATAACCCTGGATGCGTTCCCCCGGCAGCGTTTTTGTGGCTCAACTGGCAACCAACTATTCCCACTTTCTGATCCCCTGCATCCTCTGCATCTATCACAAGCAGAAAGCAGGAGGATTCTGGGAGCTTGCCATCCCACCCCCCTTTTGTCACTCAGAGGCTCCCTCGGGGGAGCGCACGCAAAGCCTCCTAACTCCCCTTCCACGGGGGGGGGGCGGGGGCCGGCTGACATCCAGTCAGACAGTGTGGAGGGTTCCTTTACGAAGTGACTAAGAGTCCGGGGCGGGCGAGCGGGGGTTTTGGTGGGGGGTGGGGGGGTGGCGTGCGGGTTTGGCTCGCGTTCCGCACCGCCTGCCGCCTGCCGCCTGCCGCCGGCGCACGCGGCGGTAAAGGGAGAAGGCTGCGTGGGCGAGAGCGGACGGCGCCGCCGGAGCGGTTTCGGGGTTGAAGGTAGCGCGAGTGTCCCCGAGCCCGCGCTCCTGCGCTGATCAAAACTGACATCTCCCTACAACCCGGGCGGCTCCGTTGCCGTCTGTCACAAAGCAGTGCTTTCAGACCGGTCCCTGCCATCGTACCATCACTTATAAATAGCAATCAGCTTATTCCGAGTCCCGTTTGTTTTAGAGCTAATAGCCCACGATACAGTGCAGTCCATAAGTATTTTGACAGTGACACAATTTCTGCTGTTTTGGTGCTGTACTCCAGTATATCTTTACCATCATTTAATACATTTATGGAACATATTGGGACTTGAGTAACATATTGAGGAACACATTTACATTTATCACTGGTACTAGATAGACCCGAGTGCATCAATATCAGACCCGATAAAGACCAGAACAGTAGAGACGGGAGACCTGATGGAGCAACTTCAGTATGCAGGTCCGCATGTGCTTTTATGCACACTCTCCGAAACCCATTTAGTGACTCTTACTCAAGGGCATGCAGATTTTTTTCAAACACAATCACTAAATACTGATATTATCCTAACTGCAGTAATATTGATGCTACTGTACATTCCCCCAGGTGTTTGCTGCAAAACACATTTAATGGAAAATTCAGTTTTTCAGGTAAAGAGTAATTTATGCTGGCTATAGAAAACGTGCATGCTATGGGAAGCTTTATAAATGAAATGAGCATCTGTTCTGTTCAAAACTGGAATTCTAACTAGAAAGCAGAGTCTCTTGCCTGATCGTTTCCACCAGAGGAGACGGAAGCTTTGCTCACCAGGTTTAGCGCCACTCCTGAGCTACGACGATCAAATGATTCAGCCTGGAGGTAATGAGGCTGCTTTAATTCCCCCCGATCTGTCCGCTGCAAACACTGTAGCCCTTCTCTCCTCTTCAACAATCTCTGCTTCTCTCACTCTGTCCTCACTCACTATCTCACACTGCCCTGTCTCTGTTGCTCTCTTACTCTACTCTCTTTCTCTCTCTCATTTTCTCTCTCTCGCTCTCCATCTCCCCACCTCTCTCTCTCTCTCTCTCTCTCTCTCTCTGTCTCACACACACACACACACACATATCCCTGCAATTGAAAGCTCCACCTCCACTTTTACTCTATGTAATGTTGGCATTCATTGCAGAAAGATTAGACATCACAGTCGTGTTTTTAATGATATTGCAACAAACAATGTTTTATCGGTTTTATCCTGCATCTTTGTATCTTTGGATCCTGTTGCTGATATTTCAGTCACGTTACATCCATAACCTTGGCACTGGCAAAATATATATTTGTGTTAATTAAATTGCATTCACACAGTAGCAGACTGTGCGGTCAGAGACAGGGCTTTCAATAACACCACAGCATTTACAGTCTTTATGTGGAAAAATTGATTAACAATATAACAATTGATTCACTAAATACTCATATAACCAGTTTTCCTCATTTTTATTTACATCGCAAAAAATTGTGCACATTTCATAAATAGTATTTGGAATTGCAGACATACTGGATGAACTCTTCGCTGTCCACGTCGACACTCATAGCTTATTCATGGAACATGCACAGATTTGTAAGTTTTAAGGGTAAAGCACAAGTTTTGTTTGATAGCCTTTATTGCAGGTTTAAACTGAAAGCTAATGCAGTAGTTAACAGAGAGGTGTGTCATTTTTTGACATTTTTCTAAATCAAATTCATCTGTGTGTGTTTATCTGTGAGTTTGTCAATGGATTATTCAGATCATTGGTACACTTGTTAATCAAGTCAAATGAACAAAACCAGGTTGAGACCACTGATCTATTTAATGGAACGTTATCTGCCCCATTTATTTTCAGCTGTTCAACCACCTCTGGAGCTAACCCCCAATCTCCTTACGTAGAGGCGGCAGAAACACACAGCACTGGGGTCCTTCTGGGGCTCTGACTCCACTGGAGTGGGATGAGATCCCACTCGCTGCCTGGTCTTCTGTGCTGGTTTGTAGGTCTGTGGATTGATGAGTGAAGATCACAGCTCAGTGCTAACGGGGGTTGGGTCGACAGGAAAGCTGAGGAGAGAGTAGTAACCCCTGCAGTCAGGCATATGAACATGCAGGGAGGGAGGGAGGGAGGGAGGGAGAGGGAGAGAGAGAGAAAGGGAGAGAGAGAGAGAGAGATGCGGTATTTGAACATGAATTGAACATCTACTTCCACTGCTGAATAAGAAGTGTTTTTTCCACTGACAATCCAGAGGGCTGTTGCCTTTGTTCCAGAACAGCTATATCTTATGGCTATATCTTATTCATTTATTCACTGCTGGTTGAAAGACATCTATGAAACTTCTTTGAATAGTTGTTTACCACTGCTATGGAAAAATCCTTCCATATTGGTTTATTTGAACTCCATTAATATACTGAGCACCATGTTCATATTCACAGTTTTCAAAAAGACTTTTCAGACTGTCCTGTGAGAAAAACAGTTATGATATCCATTCTCCCCTTGTGCTGTTTTTTTCTGTTTAGGTTTACTTTGGCCACAAGAAAAACTGTGAAGAATGGCAAACAAGGTATTTCCAACTGCCTTGGGGACTACGAACTGTTTTACCTCGAAGCTAAGTACTGACTGATAAATCAGTTAGAGATAAATCTGTCTTTAAATGGTAAATATGTGGGTCTGATACTTACATAGAAAACACCACATGGATATATTTGTTAACAATATTAAATAAGATGATCATGAAACAGACAGATAACATAATATAAAATTAAAACATCATGGAGATCCGTGATTACAGCGACTCAGGGTCGCCTTAAATTTATCCATTGTTAACATTTCGTGATAGGTCGATCATATGCAATTATGCTCATCTAAGCGGATTATACATTTTGTAAACAAGAATTATAGCCTGCCTTCTTGAAACCTCTGCTTACCACTTGAGATACAATTTCAATGGTGTGCAAAGCATACAAATGCAGTTAATTATCCTCTGTACACTGATCATTCTATTATCAGTGCTTTTAGTGCAGTCTCACGCCCTGAGGCAAATACCAGAAGTGAATCAAAGGAAAGTTCTTGGAAATGTTTGTCGCCGATGGAGGGAGAAGAGATGCTTTCAGTCTCTGTGTTCATGTTTCAAGAGGAACCTGACCCTGTCCCCCATGGGGGATGAGCGGTGTGGGGAGAATTCGTCCCTGCCGCCCATCCCGGCACAAATAGCTCCCAAACGCGGCTATATAACAAGTCTTGTCAGCACCATCTGTCTCAGGAGCTTCGCTTGTGTACCCGCGCTCGCTTCGGTTATGAATATTCATGAAGGTGCCCTTTCAATGTTACGGGGAAAGACATAAAAGTGGATACAATTACAATCTTATTAAGAATAATTCGGATAAATTTGAAAGCACGCCAGCATATGAAACCACTCCAAATTAAGTCATTTCAAAATATTTTTGTTCCAGAGCACCAAGCTTAAATATTCAATTATTTCAAAAGAGAAGATGCTGCCATCCATTTTTTTTTTAAATGGCAGATGTCGGTGTCTCAATACCATCTGATGGGAAAATGGACTTCCTGTTTTCATTCAGATTGAGTCATGCTTTACCGTGCTACATTTGCTCCCTAGTTTTGCAAAGAATAACAATTTTCTTAATTTCTTCATTTAGAGATTCGAAACCAGGAACTTAAGGCATTCCTGGTGCTACAGCGGCTGACATCAAAGCAAATTTGAAAGTTCTAGCTGAGTGTAAATGTCAATTTTACCAAATTGTCATTCACTAATGACGTTTGATTGAGGCAATCAGAGGTCACAAAGAGTCATTCTGAGTTGGTGTGCCTGATGACTAAGTCGATGTCTTGGTCACTAATGTGCTCTGGTCTCTGCCCTATTCGGCGCAGCAACACAAACTACCACAGATTGGTTAACCAGGTTGTGAGGGGGCAGTGTGGCTATGGCCCCGGCTACAGGCTGAAAGAAGGAGGAGTGATTTAGCCAGCCTGCAGCCACAGTTGCGGTCAATTAAATGCCTGCAGTGAGACCGGGGAACACACCAGGAGATGCACACAACCCGAAACAGGTACAGATACAGCCACAGCAGCAGCAGCAGCAGCAGCAGCCACAGAACTGGCCCCAGCAACAGCAAGAGTAATAGCAGTAAAGGGCAACAGTTCATAAAACCTGTGCATGTCTCTCTATACCTGGTGTGGGTATTTTGGCACCATCTTGTTACAGTGGTAGCTCGCATGGGGGGGCTTTTCGTTGGAGTGACAAACTTGCATGGAAGGACAACTTAGAGTGACAGTGATGGACTCTCCACTGTGGTAAGTGTTAAGACACCTCACAGGACTCGCATGAGAGACAGACAGCAGCCTTATTTGAGTTGGCCCAAGGGTAGGGAGAAGACTGAGTTCTCCTGCAGAGTCTGCAGCGTCCAGACCCAGCTGGTCATCTGCCCACATTTGCCTCAGCAGGCAGGTACACAGGGGTACGAATGCCCTGGATGGGTGTGTTGAAGGAAGTGGAGGCATACCTGGCCACATTCGAAAGCATGGCGGCTGCTTGCAGGTGGTCAACAGAAGAGTGGGCTGTGTGCTTGCCTTCTTGCCAGGGAAGCACAGCAGGCTTCGCACGGCCTACTGGTGTCAGCGAGAACCAATCATGAGGACCTGAACTGGGTGATTCTCGACCAAGTCGGATTCACATCGATAGACCACCGGTGTCTTTTCAGGTGACTCTGATATGAGGACACAGGACGTCCCTTCACCCTGGCACAGCAACTCCAAGACGCAGCGAATAGGTGGCTCCAGCCAGCAGTGTGGTCTGTGGCACAGGTGGTCAAGCCAGTGGCACTCAAGCAGTTCATGCTAAGCCTGCCACTTGCTGAAAGCTGCCAGAGCCCTAGAGGAGGTATTCGCTCCCTGCTCCTGCCCCATTCTCTGCCGCTGCTCCGAGGGAATTCTGGTTTTCGCGACCAGTCCCCACACCAAGAAGAAGACAACCAGTCAGCTGTCTTTTTGGTTTTGAACTTTGATTTTGGATTTCCTGGGAGAAATAAGTTGTGGCTTGGTATTTTACGTCATCAATTTGTGACCGGAATCTGGCCATGTGGGTAACATTTGTTATTTGTTTTAGGTAGCTGACCTTCGTCTTTAGATTAAACTTCTGTATTGGATCTTAATACATTTCTTAATTTTATTCTGGTTGTGAGTTGAACATTTTGATAAAGTTTGATGCAACAGGTTGCTCTGCCTATCAACAAATTCGGAGATTGAACAGATCATTATTATCTTTAATGATAATTACCAGTGCTGGATGTTAAAACAAGGGTGTTAATTGGTTGAAACCACTGGATTGTGAACATAAACATTTTACTCAATCTTCACTGAGCTGACTGCAAGGTCTTCTTACTTTTCAAAGCTTGCATAAATAAGAATAATTCCTAGTTTCTATACAAAACAGTTGCTGAATTCACTAATAATGATGCAGCGACTAATTATCCAATTCCAGCTTCTTGTAGCAGTAATGATTTCTTGACTTTCTTGAACTGTATGCTAATAGGAATTAAATATTTGCCTCCATACCAGTCAGGGACAGCTTTATCGACAACATAGAACTGCCTCCTAGACACACATAATGGCTTGAATTTCTTACTCCTAAATGTTTCTAATTAGTTTCTTCTTCTAAAGCGTCCACCTGTCCTCTGGACCCCATACCAACAAAGCTATTGAATGACCTATTACTTGTACTTGGCAAGCTAATTCTTCACATAATTAATTCTTCACTGTTATCAGGCTATGTTCCCATATTGATGGTGGCAGATGGCAGAACTCAAGCCACAACTGAAGAAAACAATTTGGATCCCACTGTCCTGGCTAATTATAAACTTAGTTCAAACTTCCCATTTCTATCAAGGTTTCTTGAGAAATGTGCAACTCAATAACTTTCTTCTTTCTTGAAGGCTAACACTGTGTATGACAGGCTTCAGTCTGGGTTTAGGAATCACCATAGCTCGGAGACAACCCTTGCCTTAGTAATGAATGATTTGGTTCTTTCCCTGGACTGTGGCTGTATCTCTATTCTTGTTCTACTTGACCTACAGTAATTGCTGCCTTCAATACCATAAACCATCATATTCTCCACCAGGCTGGACAAATTAGTTGGTATCACTGAAAAGCTCTTGTGTGGTTTACAGGCATACTATTTTTACCTTGAAAATATTATAAAATAACCACGCTAAGGTATATCTTTGAGGCACTGGCAATCTCTGTCTTTACACACTTTTGGCAAATTCATGCCCCTTTACCTGTATTAGTTATTCTAAAATCTGTTTGGGATGTTTCTGGGCGTTGCACTCTTTTCTTTATGGGAAGCATGGGTGTGGCTACAGAGCCTGTGGTTTGGGTTCAGATTTTAGCGGAATGTTTGTGTCTAACTATCAGCGAAGCAAAAAGATAAGTCAACTGGGCTCATTCAAGAACCAGAGGTAACCTTGGAATAGCTTTTCCTCGGTGGTGTCAGCTGAAGTTTGCCAAGGGGATGAAAAGTGATGTGGAGTTGGCTTGTTTTATGTTGGACCCGTAAGAAATGTTACCTGCAGTGTGAAGCTAGTGACAAAAACTTTTCAAAATAAAAGTTGTAACAATAAAACCATATTCAACATAATGAAATTAATTAAGCTATACGTCCAACATAATGGAATTAAGCTATAATCAAATGTGCGTTCTTACTGTCGCTTATGGTCACTCACTTCACGGTGCTATCGTTACCTTTATCTATCCAGCTAGCTACGTTGTGGGGTATTTGGGATGAGTGGGCAGGGTTGAAGACGGCGGAGGAAACTTATTTGATTCTAAACACAGGACCACAGCAAGGCTAGAAAATCCTGCATAGTATGCCTTTAAACCAGGTGAAGCCCTTAGGTTGTGTACCGCTGAAGCCATGTCCCTCCCCTGGTTCATGCCCATGTCTGGATGTGGCCTGTAGGTCCAGATGCATCAACCTGTCCCTCTAAACTGCACACTATACTTTTCCTCATTTGGATTTTCTACATTTCCAACTGTAACCACAACTGTAACCTGCTGAACCCCTTTGTTTGATGTGATAGATCTCTTATTACATTTCTGTTACATCCATTCTACCTTTACTTTACACCAGGCCGGCCTCAGAAAATGGGCATCTCTTCTATAACCAGGTTCCTCCCAATATTTATTGCCATCTGGGAGTTATTTCTCACCACTGTTTCTGGGTTTTTCCCTGCTTTTTATTTATTTATTATTATTATTATTATTATCTCATATGCTTACTATTTGGGGTTCAGCCCTGTTTTTGCTATTTTTTCCCCTTCCATTGCTCTGTAAAGCATCTTTATGGACATTTTTTGTAGAAAGCACTATACAAATAAAATCAATTTGATTTGATTTGAAAATGGGCAAGTCAAATGTCAAGTAAATGCCGATTTTTCATCTTGGAAAGTGTTTACAATTGTTTACAACTTAAACTATTCTGTTTAGACAAGCCACATTTTATTGCTGCACTGCATGCTGGTATATTAAATAATGCATTAGGTAATACCTGTGTAAAATAAACAGAAAATAACTGGAGGCAAGCAAAATCGATGATCTAACAGAACAATAAGCATCATGAATGGAAATTGATTCAACTGGTTTTGTCAACCATTATTTTCCTGGCTTATAAATATTCAAGTATTTTGTCTCAATAAGGCTTGCATTGTATTTCTTCAGTGTACAGAGCAGGAACACACTGTGTGCAGTATCAACAGTATTAATTGTCATTTTCAATAGAAATGTTTGTATGGTGTGCTCCTACTATGCTGCTATGTAGTTCTGCTGTTCTACACCATCTTTTATCCATCCATCCATCCATCCATCCATCTAACCATTATCTATACCTGCTTATCCTAGTCAGGGTTGCAAGGGGTGCTGGAGCCTATCCCAGCGTGCATTGGGCAAGAGGCAGGAATACGCCCTGGACAGTCTGCTAATCTATCGCAGGGCATACACAGCATTAACTCACACACTCATACATATGGGCAATTTTAGTGTCTCCAATCGGCCTACCTGCATGTCTTTGGACTGTGGGAGGAAACCAGAGTACCCGGAGGAAACCCACGCGGACACGGGGAGAACATGCAAACTCCACACAGAAAGGCCCCAAGCCGAGATTCGAACCCACAACCTTCTTGCTGTAAGGCGACAGTGCTCCCCACTGCACCACCGTGCCGCCCATCAATCTTTTATGTTGCATTTTATTTTTTAGGTTGCCACTATCAATATGTGGTTGGTGACTAACCCTTCATTGTGATTAGCAGTGGTGGGAAAAAGGCTAGCGGCAAATTCCATTACATCTATGTCTCTCAACGGCTCCATGGTGATGAAACCACATCTAGGGATCGAGAACAGGCTCAGAGATTAATGACAGGGAGGACAACTTTTATTACTTACAGTAATGGCTGACCACATCACACCTGTCTGCATGGGGGGGCCTCAGGAGGAGCATGTGTCAAAAGATTCATGCTGAGGTCTTCCACTCCGTTAGGTCTCAAAACTGTTCTTACGCGTACATATTTTTTTGTAGGTTTTATGCCTAATTTATGAAGTAAAAGAAAATTTGACGGTCGTAGGGCGCATAATTAAAGCCGGCCGGGTGAGATTGATGGTCTTAATAGCTTCGGCTCACGGCGGGTTCTCTCCGGGGGATTCCAGAGCATCAACCATCCGGGGTGGATTTCATCGACTATCCCCTTTCTGCCAGCGAATGACAGATGACGGTGATTTAAGCCACGGCCTCCGTGCCTCTGTCCCACAGCACCGCGGCGGCGTGGGGGTAATACGTTCTGCGCCGTCTTGCTCGCGGAGCTAAAGAGGCGAAGGAGCACCGCGTGAACGGCGGCGGTCGGTCGTCGTTTGGGAGCTAATGGCTCCGTTTCTCCGGCTCCGGCTCCCAACTTTTGATCTCGCTCGCCTCGCTGACCCCTCTTTGTCAGTCCCGGCCACGCAACACCGCTCGCTCGAGCGTGTGTGGAGCACTCCAGACAAACATTAAATTCGCCCGTCTGGCTTCGTTATCTCCGACAATTGAAACTGTTTAAAAGGTCAGTTAAGTAGTCATAAATGTCCCCAGCTGCTTAAACGCTGGAGGGAGGGCCGGCAGGCAGCAACCGGTCGGAAACGGTGGCAACCCGACACTGTCCGTCGGTTACGGTGCTTGAAGTGGGCCGGAATCGACGAGTATGCCGTACCAGGACTTGTCGATTTTTGCGAAACATACACCTTTTGTCCATACGCTGCCCCCCAGCCCCCCCCCCCCCCACACTAGTTCATGATCGCAAACCCAACCCCCCCCCCCAGCCTGCAATCGTAATCTCTCTGTGAGAGAATAGCCCTCTTCAGATGAAGCGGTGCTAGCATTGTGGATATATGCATTTGTCAGTTATGTTTAATTTGCCTGTTTGAGTTTTATGGTGGCACTTTTGCCGTACTGCTGAAATGCAAAGAATGATGTGTCCTTGTACATAGCAGAAAGCATCTTTGATTTCCAGGTATCGTTTGCCTAAGCAGGCACAAGTGTTATTGCCAAGGCTTTTAAAAACTTGGACTCGGGCATGATATCCATATGTATAAGCAGGTGCATGGGTTGGGTGCACACAACTTAGGTAATGCACTTAAATATTCTTAGAAAGGACAGAAAAGTGATGTGAAACTCCTCGCAATAATTTTATCAAAGCCTGCAAATCAAAGGGATACAATTTATCATAACCAACTCATCAGCATTGCAGTTTTGTTTAGAACAGACTGAAATTATTTTCTTATACACCACACACATTTTCTTATACCTTACATGTACATTTATTTTACCCTTGAATGTGAAATTTGCCTGGGTCTATCTTGGGCCCATCAGTGGGTTGCTCATGGGGGGAAGCATGGTGAAAGGAGAACATCATGTCCATCTATACGCTTGTATACTAACAGCGAGCTGGAATGGGAAAAGTAGGATGGAGGTAACTCCCATTTCCTATATACTGTAGGGGGGTTGTACTGTGTTTTATTTTGATCACCGTGACTATCATGGGAATAACTGTTGGGTTTCATGTAAATACACGTGTAAATAAATTGACGTGTAAATACAATATATTTTGTATGTGTTTGGAATTATAAACAACTATTAAAAAGGTTATGTATCATTATGAAAGATGATATGTATGGATAGTTCCCCAGTCGGTAATGGGTTCATCCATTGTAGGGGTGGGCACTAGGGGTTATATATGGGCACTGTATTTCTACAGCTCAGTGTGTGGAGGAAACCTGGAAGATGCTGGTATGCTTTATTTCATTCTAATAGTAGGATAACTCACAAAGTTATTTAGTGGGCGTTGCTCCTCTTGTGTGGTTTTTGTTTGTTTTGGTTGCATTTTTCATGTTTTTTAAGATGAATTCATTTGGGTGTAGTATGGATTTTAGCTTTTATGTTCCACTGACCTCATTGTGAATAAAAGCACTCTGTCTTTTTCACCAACTTTATTCTGTGGACACTGGATTTCTGCAATTGTGAGGTACATTGACCCTTATGATGAGCAGCTTTAGCCGGGGAGAACACCCTCACACTATAATGGCTGTGTTACACATTCCCCCTCCCTCCCTCCCTCCCACTACCCATCCACAATCGCATTCTCCTCCGTCAGCAATTAAATTCTCCCACCCCATAGCCTGATTGTCAGCATTTTATTCCCTTATCATCTGGTAACCCTAGTTCCTACACCTATTTTTTCCACTTCAAGCTCTGGTTGACAACGATGGAGATTTGCCGATGGAGATAATAACATAGAAACGCTTCAGGCCACACTTCTCAACTGTCACAGGAATGTATCACTTCAGTTGAACTGACAAAAGGAAATACAATTGGTGTCTAGCACATACTGTACTACTCGCGGCTTAGCCAATCAGAAGGAAACCATAGCGCCACATTTGTGTGGAAGTATTAAATGTCAAGAGCATGACGGATAAGCTTGAACGTTTCGACTGTTTCCTGCAATTGTATCACATGTAGCGGTGAGAGAATGAGGCATTATGACGACTGACAGGTTGACTGCTAATTGCAACTCCCCTTTCTCCCCTAAGTAAGAGAAAGCCAGAGAGAGAGAGAGACACAGGGATGTAACAATGGACAATCAGATATGGATAAGCGCATTAGCCAAAAAGACAAAATAAGATAAAGATTTTCCTTCTTTCAAAAAGTGGGTTTTATGGAGGTTTCCCATAATATCCCAGTACAATTTGAAAACATTTAAAGCTGAAAGATGGCTACACAGGAGAAGTTTCATAAATGATTTATATGAACCGATGAACAAGTACAAGACAAACATAAAAGTTTGATGGCAGCACTTAAATTCAATGATCTGTATGACTCTCAGTGATTGTGAGATTCATGATTCCCATGAAAAGTGGACTTTTGGTTTTGTTACTTATTTATTTCATTAAGTGTGTGCATTTCATTACTGTGCGTGTGTGTATGTTTGTTTGTTCACACACACACACACACACACACACACACAGTGCATTTCGTAAGAACACAAGAACAAGGTCACACACATAAACAGCAGTTTATATAAGTCAAGTAAGACCACATGTGCTTTATTAAAGTACTCGATCAGAGTTTATTAGGAGTTTATTAAGGTTCTCGGTCAGATTGATTTTGCACAAAACATTGGTCTATGTATTGGTAATGACATAAGTGTGTGGTTCTTAAAATTATCAAATGGTTGATCTTTACAACAAAATGTGCAATGTAAAATAAACTCTGATAGATGAACACCTGCAGCTCCTATTAGATCTAAATGAACACTGAGATTTTTTGCTCAGCTGCAGTTAGAGTTGTCCTGTGCTTCATCTTGCCCTGTGGGGTCCTACCTATGGCCCGAGACTAGCTGAGCCACTCTGACAGTATTACACTTTACTCGTAAAATTTACTCCTAAATGTTGCAGTGACTGGTTCAGATTGGCTCGAGACAGTGAGCGAAAGATGTTTATCACCAGATTTTTATCACCTTCCTCGGAGATAAAAATCTAGCCTTGAAGGGTGGAGAGTGCACACATTTAGCTCTTTCAAGCCGTGAGCTGCTAGTCAGTCAGCACACCATTTTTATGTTCCAGTTAAAAGGGAGACTGCATGAATGCAGAACATTTTTACAGTGCCTTCACCACCGATGTCTTACTCAAACTGATCGAATTTTTTAAAAGCAAAAAGAATGACATATTAGGAAACAACAACAACAACAGCAGAAGCGACAATAACAAAAAGTAATTATGCGTCCCATCCACGGCCTGAATAGCATGCGGGTCCAAAGCCGTAGACTGTAAATGTATTTTTTACAAGCCTCTCTACGTCTAGACTGGCACAAATTGCCTTGAAACAGTACCCAGTAATTGCCCATTATGGGCCGAGCTATTAGGGGACTCGGAGGGCTGCTTATGAGTGAAAAATATTTAGTCAAAAACCATGGCAAAGTAAGTTGGCACAGCTTTATGTAAAAAAAATAAAAATAATAGTGACATGGTGTGATTTTTTTTTTCTTAAAAGAGAGAGACTGCTCAGGAATTAAAACATGCAGGACCAGTTTTTTTTTTTCTTTTTGGCCATTGTACTTGACACAATGCAAAATTTTGGTGTGGAGTTTGCGTAGCACACTCATATTGGTACCCTGGAATCAAGTGAGCCTAGCTTGAGAGCTTTTTTTTGCTATATGTTTTCCTAGTGGTGGGGGAGGGGTAGTACATTTCTCTCACAGGACTCTAATGCTTATGCTACTACGAGATGGTCAAAGGTGTTGACTGAAGGCACTTGAGCTGCATTTAATCTCTGGAGAGGTGGACCCTCAGCGTTCATTATGAATGTCAATCAACGCAGAACAAACCTGCGGACTGTGCAAGAACGCTAATGGTGTCTGCATAGATGACGCTGTCCCATAACATCAATACTGGGGGGAAAAAAAGTAATCGGTTTTCCTGGGATTTTGGTTAAAAAAGAAATGCAAGGAGGAAACCCATTATGGAGTCCGTTTACACACACGCACACACGCACACATATCGTTGTCATGCTTGAACAAAAAGCATGTTATCCCCTTCATTTAGACGATTTATTTATTTATTTTCTTTGAAAAAAATAGAGCAACCCTGACAACCGCCTCAACCCTCAACATTTTCTCTGTTCAACGGCTCTTCGTGCTTGAGTTCTACAGGCGGACGTGCAAGGCCTTGGCTCCAGAGGGTTTTTTTTTTTTTCCTCTTTCTTTTCAACCACCCAGCATTCCACTAAACCCCTAGAGTCATGCGAAATACACTCTCGATAGTCCTCAAAATGTACAAGGCCAAAGGAAAATAATTGAATCACTTCCTTCATACCGCAGTTCTGCAGTTCAAACACCATTATATTCCCTCAGTTTTCATTTGAAGAAGAATCACAGAACGAGCCTGACTGCTACGCGCCACAAATTGTGCCTTAAGTGTGGCGACCATCATTTCCAATGACCAATTTCAGTGGAGAGCCATCGTATTTTAAATAAGCTTACAGCTTCATTCATCCCACGGTTTAATCCGAACGCACGTCTCCTGCTGAGCACGCATTAATGAACCTGCACTGTGACCGCGCTTTGGCCTGCTCTGAAACTGTGTGAACTGTACTCTCTTAAAGAAAGGTGACTTTCCCCCCTCTACTTCCTGTCATGCCTGTCCTCTGCTTCAGCTCCAAAAGAAACAACATGGAGGGGAAAAAAAAAAAAACTTGCACACTGCAGCCAATTAAAATGACCCATACCCTTAACTGTCACACTGGCAGCCTAATAATGGTCTCTTACACAACACGGAACAAGTCAGCCGTGATGACAGCAACAGTTCAAGTTAAAGGGCGCAGAATTACCCTACATTTGGCGATGAGTCACACTGCTCTACCTACTATCACATGCAATTCTCTGGAGTAGAGCGTATCCGGAGCTTTGTAGTCACCACAGTGAGCTGTTGATCCAACATGATCATACACCAGGGTGCAAAGGTGAGTGAAGCCAGAAGAGTAAACAGCAGCTGTCGCGATGACATCACAGATATCAGCCAATCGGGAACCGAGACGGAAATCTGACAGAGTATAACAGGGCCGATTTGATATCCTGGGTTCCGGTATACCTGTGCAAACAGAGGGCTCTGTGATCTGTGCTCAGCCTAAAGAAGTTGGAAAGTTAATGTGGAATGTGTGTACAAATATGCAGATGAGTATCAAAATGAAACAGCCAGATGTCTGTGCCCCACGTGTACTTGAAGAAGGAATGAAGTGAAAATTAAATCAACTAGTCGTGCCTGTCTCGTCACGCCTCCTGTCTGCGGCATGCCATCAGGGTTTTCACAGGCACCGCCACGTCAGATTCATTTGGCCAGATTTGATGTTTTAGGAAGAACAATCTTTTTCAACCTGTACTGAAATGAACTTAAGTTCATTTGGCAGTTGATGCGCACAAATTGCGTTCTAATTAACTTCTTACCCATGGCTACCTGAAGTCTAATTAGAAATGGCATGGTGACACTGCCTTTGCTTGCAAGCGTAAAGTGGTCCATTCGTGGACCACTGTTGTCAAAGGCTCTACAGCAGGTGCTAGTGGACAGCCTAGATGATCAGCTGTCAAGAGAAGGCAAATTAACTGGTAACTGGTGAGTGATAGATCACTTTAGTATTGAATTAACTAATTCTCTCTTTTTTGGATTGACTGATTAGACTAATCTCCCTATATATCAGACTCATTATAATATTTAAAAAGTCTGGCATAATTTATTTGCAACTACCATGTTTCTTCTTCCCTGAATGATGCAGGTTAACAGACCACAGCAGGATTCCTGCTCATGACCCACCCCATCCTAAATCTGACATGTCTATGCAGATGGCAAATGTCCACATAATGTACAATACATTACAGAGCTAATAATACATAGCTACCAGCAGTTATTAATTATAAAAGCACAAATAGAAAAATAAAGCAATAAGCATTGTCACGTATACAGCTATGTTTTTCATGCAGTGTAATTTGGGGCCATAATGGAACAAACCAGATGCATGCTTAGTGTAGAATTGTATCCAAATCTCCTTTTGGATGAAATACAGATATGGTTGTATCGTAAAATAGAAGTTAAGTAAAAAAAAAAAAGAGAAAATGTCTGTTTTATAGGCATTGCAACTGTTGTGCATTCAAAGCACCAAACCCATGATTTGACGCAGACATATTATTAATCATGAAGCATAATAACAATTTTAAAGCTACATTTTTACAAAAATACTAACCTCGATTTTCTAGGTTCTGCAGTGTGTGTGTGTGTGTGTTTAGAAATAAATGATTTTAGATGGACCCACACCATGTTACAAAGCAATACACGTATATCTATTTTTATCATTAGAAACAGGGACTGTTTTCCCTTTCAGACTTGTTTCCATTTCAAGTTCTTTTCTGCAGAAACATGGGCTGTCCAATGAATGAAAAGAGACTATTGATCAGCTTTGTGAAGAAAAAAAAAATAACAGCATGCAATGCATTATCTGTTTCTGGCTATTTGGTTTCAGATGCCTTTGCATTTAGCATACGGAATTAGCATCGCCAACCCCTTGCCTAAGTCATAAATATATTTGGAAATGATTTAATCAAAGTGCCACTGGCTGCCAAGGAGTAAAAAGATCTTTCTATTACCCTTCAGCAGGTATCAGCTGCAGCTCGAGTGGAATAATTTCATTTTCTGCTCACTTTCCTCTTTCGCTTTCCAGCAGAACTGGTAATATTTTATTTTAGATGAAGGTCAATTTTTTTTTCTCAAACACCATTCATCAACACTGGAGAATTTGAAGGCTGTGATGTCAAACCATGCTCACAAGAGCCATTTCCATTATTCTGTTTCCAAAGAATGCCTAGGTTCCGTTGTTTCCTTTATGTACAGTGTTGTCACTTACTAACACTATTACTGGGATAGCACATTTTTCAAACGTAGCAGTCGGTATACCCAGAACAATTGGTCATATCGTTCTCAAGGCTGACTAGATGAATGACTGGCATTTGTTAACGTGGATCTTATTCACAGCAGTTCTTTGTGGAAAGGAAAGTAAAACAGCACATTTCAAATTCCAATGCTAATGAGCAATGTCTTTTTTAATATTCAACACAAAGCAACATGGTTAGATCAAATATGATGGAGAAAATTTTACACTGATAGAGTAGCTACATATTCTTCCCTTGTGGACACACTGTATGAACAGGGTTAGCTTTTATGCAGAACTTTATTTTGTCTAGGGAACAATTGTGTACCGGGATGTAATCCTCTGATGAAATCGAAACAATGACCAACTGTCAAGTCATGTTATCAAATTAACTCAATAATGTTCACCTCCTCTTCACTGGTTCCATGGGAACATCCAACTCTTCACTAACTGCATGTCCATCAATGCCTGTTTTGGTGGAGAGCAACATTGACTGAATAATTACTAGCATGAACGGCACAAGGCAAATACGCATTGTGGAGGAGGAAATTAAACAGAGGGCACCATTGGCTGGTCCTCATGAAAATTCATTACCTGATCCAATTATAATTCCATTTCTACTAGTAAATTCAGTCCTTACTGTATCTGTGGTTTAGCACATAATTATGTTTACATTATGGTCAAGTTTCCCAATGTTAAAAAAATGTAACATTGTAAACAAATTAAAAAAAATAGAAATTCTCATTGTCTATCAGAAGAACTGGCAATGAAAGTGTTAAAAAACAGCCACATTTTTTTATACAGATAACTCAGGGCATCGATTCAGTGTTTCTATTAATGTTTACATTGTAGATAACTAAGAAGACACAAATAATAAGAGCAATATTGACAGATGTTAAAACATGTTAAGAATCTCATGGAGCAAAACCACATCGACATTTTAAAAAGATAATCAGAACAATAGCGTATAATGCAAAGAACACGAAATGCAAATGTTAATTTCATAAAAGATGACCCTCTTGCCTGTGTGAAATTGATTGCGAGTGAAGTGGTCATACATGTGTGACTGCCAATGCTGATGTTTCCATGGTGTTGCGAAATTATGAACACCTCATGGGGATAGCGGATATGTTTCATCTGGGATCACAGAAAATCATATCATAAACATTAATCTCACTACTGTTCACAATCAATAATAATAATAGGATGATGTTCTGAATGGAAACAATGTTATGTTGCATAATCTTCATAGACAAAACACAAAGTAGCATCACAATTATATTAACCCATTCTGTAGTGCCTCCCTTTTTTAACACAAGCACTGAAAATGAAATACCTGAAATAAAATGGATGCTATTTTTGAACCCCTTTGACTACATAATCCTGGTCTCTTCTGAAAGGTATCCCTTTCAGAGTTTGTTTTCTGAGAGTCAGAATTACTCAAAATATTACTGAAACAATGTAACAGAAGCTCAAACACAGCGGAAGTGGAAGTTATGTTCTCACATAATATATATATTTTTTTGTGTGGCTGTGCCCGGTGGGCCTAGAAACACAATGAAGCCACAGCCACAATGCTGGACAAATCCAATAGTTCAAATGTGACGATGATACACCAAAATGAGTATTCTGCATTGCTTTTTTTTATGTCAAAGCAGGTTTCCAAAAAGTCCAAAAGAACACTTGGTAACCTAATGATATTAAGGGTCTTTAGAAGAGTAAAATACTATATATTGTATGCTACATGCTCCTGGAAGAAGTATGCAGAAATTAGCCCCCTTTTGCCCTGCCTGTCACCTTCCCCATCCCTCTCCCCATCCCACTCCACCTTCCTCTCCACCTTCCTCTCCTTGCTGTCTCCTTGTCTTTGCAAATTCGTCTTGTCTCTGGATTTTTAAAAGGCATGGAATGTGAGGACCCCCAGGCCTGTTTTGCCTCCCCATGTTACAAAATAAGGGGCTGTTGTTGCCATAACACATTTGCATCGTAAAATAGTTTATAGCAATGGAACTGTGAGTCTTAACACTTTCAAATGGTATATTGTGTGACCAGATTGATTGAAAAATTCATTCACAGAATGAATGCAAATAAACTAAAGGTAAAGTACTCCCCAAACCTTTCATTTAATTTACACTAACCGCAGCAGACATCCTCTTGGAATGTTATTCATTAAAACCATGCGGTTATTAAAACACCGTGGTGGTGCAGCGACATCAACATAGTAATGTACAGGGCAACAACACAGGGACACAGTTTCGTGCCTTCCACTAGCTCACATTCAATCTCATATTTTTTAAGGGAGCACTGAACTCAATAAACCAATGTAAGCTAGCCTACAGCACAGGCCGCGGTAATGCTTCCCATTTTTTTTTTTTTTATTTGCGTGTTAATTAACATTTGTCACCATTTTTATTGACTCACCCCAGCTAACATTAGTCATCTATTACTTGGCTACAAAAAAAAAAAAATCGCTCTAGTCAACTAACAAGTTGGTACAGGTGGCAACATTGAACACAAACAAAACATACACATTCAACATATTGTCATCGTGAGCTTGGTGTGGGCAAAGAAAGCTTTGCGTGCTTTCATGTCATATTATAGTTTGAGGTGTACTGACTGGGGCGTGTGGTGTTTTATGAACACGCCACACATTACCATAAGTGGTATGAAAATTTGCCCTCATCCATGTTATCACATGAAAATTTGTGCGTGTGGAGACATACGGCACGTGCCGAAATAGCGTGCGATATTGGTTATGGTACTTCAGCACTGGAAAATGAGCACCATGAAAATGAGCTGTTGGTGTGCAGAGGAACGAGCCAGAAGACAGGTAATGCAAAACAGAAATAAGCTTTGGGGATGCAGGGAAGGTGCAGCGCGTGCTCTCTGAACTCTCCCCAGAATCCCTTATCACATAGATAGATTTTGTACCCAGCAGGCTTCGGCAACATTTTGTTTGGACATTTTTTTAAGATGATCAATTTCAAAACACTCTCCCATTCTAACTATCGGGCAGTGATGTCTCCTTGTGTGCCGTGTGCCATGTCAACCAAAGGGGTCACCGGCATTCCACCGGCATGACAGAAAAAATGACAGCAAAAACGCACATTCTCTTTCCCACAGTTGTCACCTGCCTTGGTAAATCATAGTTGCGGGTTCACACGAATCTGTGTGCGTGATATTCCCCCTACTTTATTTGTGGTGTCACTCAAAAAACGCTAAAGCATAAAATCCTGCAGTTTCACTCTTCACAAGCATTCCGTACTAGAGTGGCGGTTTAGTAAATATAGAAACAGGTGCTGCATTAGATGTTCCACCCACATTCAGCAAATGTTGAGTCAATCTGTCTCTGAACAGTTTAATTACCATTTCATCTCTTGAATACACAGGCAATTTCATTTTACATTTTTTTTTTCAGAAGCCTTACATAACATGACAAGACAGGGCATGCCTATAGCCATCACGTTGAACACATTAAACACAATATCGACACTCACATCTATGTAACACATCCTCACATTGAATACATATCCACACACAACACTTACTCGCTCAACCCCTAAAGGGAAAAGGGGGAAAATATACAGTTTCTGTTTGTGTTGTGTAAGCTGTTTGAAATGTGTGTTTTATAAAACCGCCACAAGCTGCGGTTTCTCCTGCATTGTCAAAATAAATAATTTAGCTCGTCCTTCCTGCCATTGCCCGAAGCCTTGACTCTACTACGGCCTCGTGCACTGTGCTGACAGGATAGGGGGAGAATGTTTGCGCTTTCCTGAAGCACAGTGCAGTCTGCATTCTCGACAGAACGCATTTTCACACTTTCACATTTTCTTTGTCACGGCCTTGCACGGGCTGAAGTTTACACTTTCTGGAGTTCTGAGAACGGGGGATTCTATGAACAGGTCACAGTGGACTAAAAAGGCGGGCTGGAAGTTAATGTGACCGAGGAAGTCAGCCCGAAGCTCGCTCAATAACACTCTAGCAGCTGTTAGTTAAAGGGTCACGGTAGGCTTTCGTGAAGCTGAACAGAATTGATAGCTCTCTTTGCTATTTTAAATGTCACAAATTGTGCCATTTGCATAATATTTCAGTATAGTCAATTTCCAGTGAGGGATATGCTTGTGTTGACTGTCAATGGGGAGAGGCAGGGGCATGGTTATTAGAGGTTGTTAAATCTCATTCAACATCTGTCCAAAGATAAAACCTTAAGCCTGATTCAGAACACCATATCATGTTATACTATTATAAATTTGAAAATTCTATTGTCTTTAAATTGATTTTCAGCAAAACAAAAAAACAAAACTTCCATTGTAGCCCAATCACATCACCCAGCCTCCCCCACCTCCTCTCGTATGACATCATTCATGCACGAGCAGAGCTCAGAAGAGGATCTGAGCCTTCAACTTCGACTGTGAGCTAGTGACACTTAAGTCGGGAAACAAATATGATTGGTCCCTTTTCCTGGAGAACAAGCTTTTTAGCAAATCCCATCTCTTCTGAGAGCTTCGCTGCATGCTCAGCCCCCCGCTCAGGATCACACGGGGGCACACCTGCTGCAAGCCGAGCAGGAAAGAAGCACGGCTTGTACCACGCTGTACCGCTCAGGAGCGGGAGCATCGGAAGAGACGCAAAAGCCTTTCGCATGAATACATCTCGGCATGTGAGCTACGATCGAAACGAGGGCAGCAGACCAACCATTCGACGAAGAGCACAGTCGTGCGTCCTGAATCACAGCCCAAATCACGGTTCGTCTCAATGACGCCGCTTCTGGCGTCACGACAGGAAGGCATTGCGTGTCCGGGCGTGAGCCCCGTCCCCCGAATTATGCGTGCGTCAGCTCGGAGAGCCGCCAGCCCACTCGGACGGCGGCGGGCTTCCGTTTCGTTTTCAGATAATAGCTTTCCGCCACTTCTGCTAATCAGCCGCGGAGCAGGAGCGCCGGTCTTGTGATGACAGTAAGTGACGTAAAATGAGGGTTTCGCCTCGAGGGGGCCAGATCCCAGGCTGCGAAACAACGACCCACCCGTGCTGCCACAGTGTGACAATGATTGGGCAGCAGCAAGGTATGACACCCCCACCCCGCAACATTTTTAGCAAGTAGCTTCCTTTTTTATTTTCATTTACCAGACTGGATAGAAGAGAACAGGGCTTGTACTAATACAGTGTTTCAAAGTAAGAGTGCCATCCACAGGGCACGAGGGGGGGTCACTGAATGGTTTGATGAGTATGAAAATGATGTGACTCTTATGCTATGACCTTCGCAGTCACCAGATCTCAACCCAACTGGACGCCTACGGGAGATTTTGGACCGATGTGTAAGACAGTGCTCTCCACCACCTTCATTATTAAAACACCAAATGAGAGAATATCTTTTGGAAGAACAGTGTTCCATCCATCCAGTAGAGTTCCGGAGACTTGTAGAATCTATGCCAAGGTGCATTGAAGCTGTTCTGGTGGCTCATGGTGGCCCAAAACCTTTATATTGGTTTTTCCTTTAATTTGTCAGCATTCTGTAGTGCAGTGTGTTTTGAGAACTAGCAGCTGGTATGAAGTTTTGCAGCTCAGGATTTAAAATTAATTGGTCTTTTCCCCCTGAAAGATGCTGTGCAAAACTTTTTCATCTGATCGCTATTTGGCCATGCTCCAGGACCCAAGAGAGCTCACTTTTGATTGGTTGGATTTTCTATTTCAGTTGGATCCTCCGCATAATTGTGGGCCATTTCCAGCGGGTGAACAATTCGATTAGAATGTGGAGAACATCAGGACGCTAATAAACTAAAGTGATTCATTCAGGCACCCAGACATGCCTAACATGCTAATGAATTGTAATTAGTCCACGAAGTGTTGAATCTGAGCTTAATAAGTTTAGTTTGGTTCATTAAAATGAGGTATGGTCTATATTAGTGCCATTAGCTATCACACAAAGAGCACTTGCATTGAAGAGCTCCAAGAAATAGTAGTCCAGCCCTTATCCATCAGATCAAAGTGGGCCTTTGAAAGTACTGCGGGGTGTGAGTGCTAAACACACATGAAGTGGTCTTAATAAAAGCAATATTTTTTATCTCACTGTGCTGGATACTGTAGCCTTTGCCTCTCTGCTGTGCTTTCACTCCGTGCGCCATTTTAGAAATGAAATCCTTTTCTGCCCAGGCGCTCATGCCTTGAGGGAAGAATCTTCAACCGTACGGTAGGATTGAAGATCTCAAGGGAATTAATCAGTGCCTCTGGGGAAACGAGCCTACCGCTGGTCACTCTCTCCCCTCAGGTCTTTTCTGCATGCGCTGTATGTGTGGATGCATATTAATGCACCACGCTCCACTGAGCACTGCCATGAGAAATAGGCGTTACTGGTTTAGTGAATTACTGAAACATTCACATCAAACAATATGCAGCACATATATGAACCTCTCTCTTAGGAATATAAACAATCTATACATACTCCAAATCACTATATATGCCGCAGTGCAGTTTCCCCAGTGACCTGTCAGCCATCAATCATTAATGTGCCAGTGTTCATTTATGGTATAATGAGCACTTTCATGCATACTCTCCATAAATATGCTGACACATTAAAGAGGTTTGGCTGTTTCTTGACTAATCTGCTTTTTCACCCCTGTTCTAGATTCTCAGGATTCAGTCCTTGGAATAGCAATGAGGTTAAGATACCACCTCCATGTGAGTTCACTAGTCCCCGCACTGCTCTGTGCAGCCACCTCGGTCTTGCGATTTCAGACAGAAAAATGGCCTACAGCAAACTGCATCAGTAACAGGGTCCGGCTATTAAATAATGCACAGCGCTGTGAGAGACCATAGATCGACTCAAAGACTCTGAATAAAGATAATTACGTTCTAGGGAAAGAGGGTGATCTTTGTACACCACATCTACGGTTTTAGGGATGTTGGTATAGCACTTTTGAGACACCACATACACGGTCAGCATCAAAATTACTGGCACCTTTGAAAAAGATGAGCAAAAAAAGCTGTGTGAAGTATAACCAAGACAGGCAGTGAGCTACGTGCTATGCTTAAAATACTAGAAAGTATACTCTTTCATTCTAGTAAAAAAAATCTCAGGGAAAAAGCCTCAAGTAATTTCCAATAAAGGTCCTTTTGACAGCACCACTTTCAGTCATTTGTGCACCATTCCCTTGGCAAAGATAATACCGCCGAGCGTTTTATCAGAGTGCCGTGTAATGTCAAGGGAACGGCAAACGAAGAGGCCCCCAGACAAGGCAAAAAGCAGCCGAATTTAGCCGTGCCAAGTATTTACTGACAAAATCGAAGAGGAGTCAGAGAGGGAAAACTCAACAGGCAGGAGGCCGGTATTGACAGCTGCAAAAGGCAGTGTCCCGCTGGTGAAAAGCGAGCGGAAGGTAAGCTCGGGGTCAGATCGCAAGTGCAGAATCTTCAGATCATCCAGACAGACTCTCTTCGCTTGTGGGTGGTCCTCTGAAAAGCCACATATTTTCAGTGAGGTTCAAGTGTGGAGACTGACACAGGTATTTCAATGCAGTAATTTTGTGGTCGGTCCTTGGTCAATCTTTGTGGCCATTTCCTGGTCAATTTTGCGGTATAGTTGGGATCGTTGTCTTGCTTAATGATCCATTTGCAGCAAAGATTGAACTTCATGCTGGGAGAACTAAGCTGGAGACAAAAATATCTTGGTAATTGTTGGAGTTCTTGATTTCACAGACCTTAACCCATTAATTACAAAACTACCGCATAAAAAATATCCACAAATATATTACAATATAGCACTGCTGGCTCATTAATCAAATTTGAACCTGCATTGTACTGCTTGGCTCTGCTTGGACAAGGTTGTTCATAAAATCTGTGACTAAACAAGGAAATGGGTAATGGATACCACTATGAGGCCAACAAGTTTAACACATCAGAATGCTCAGGCTAAAATTTGGCAAAAGGTTGTTGCAAACGAGAATAAAATAAGGATTTTTGGACTAAATGCAAAGTAGTTACATCTGGCGTAACCCAACACTGCACGTCCTCAAAAACACTTTTCCTACAGTGAAGTCTGATGGTAGCAGCATTAGACTTGTAAAAGCGCTTTTCTTCCCTTCAGCAGGGACTAGGAAACTGATCAGAAATTTTCTGATGAATAATGAATTACTCCTTCAAAATTCAATTTAATTATGCAGGCTTTTAAAGGAAATATTAAATGGATCTAAAACGTGAATGCCGTTGTGCAGGATGGTGATTGAGCACAAAGCTGAGCACTGAGCAATGCCTTCAGGCATTTTCTCCTCCAAGAAACCAAAATAAGTAATACAGGTAATCAAAAGAAACATCCAGAGTCTGGGAACCCAGAAAAAAAAAAGAAAACTTTCTGCCAAAGTAGAAGTCTAGAGAGAACTGAGGCAAAACAACAGCTCTTTCTGCCAAAGCTGAAGTTTCGAGAATTGAGGCAAAATCAAAACTCTCTCCCACACTGCAGATGTGCCTTTATAACCGGCCTAATGAAGGCAATGGGCAACACCTGAGCTGATTACTGATCAGCCTCAGGTAAGCATGCATGCGTGTGAGCCTGCTCCAATTCAGAACCAAGTCAGCAAGTGAAGGGAGTTAACTTTGTAATCAACTGTTCTAATTGATCAATTAAGTGCAGTTTGTGCTCATTGCTTTTCTGGTTTTTTCCACCCCACACAGCCTATAACATTAGCATTAGCATGTCTAGCAGTAGCATTCCTCATTGAAAATTCCTGGCAAGGATGATGGAATGATGGAATCGAAAAGGATAAACATTTTTCACGTTGTTTTGGCAGCCTCAGGATGATTGCTCTGGGTCCACATGTTCAGTTTGCCGAAGCGAGTCAGTTAAAATAACAATAAAAAATCATTTTGTCAAAGACAATGGAAAATACAGTAGATTCAGACATTGTGAAAATTGACAAGTAAGGGAGGATGTAAACAAAAGTGAGAAAATAAAACAGAACATATGACCAAAGATTGCAGGAGGACATACAGCAGTGGTGTCAAACTCGTTGCCATGGAGGGCCGTGCGTATGCAGGTTTTCATTCCAACCAATTAATGCTGCCTTAATTGAGTCCAATTACTCATTCAGCCATATGCGTTTAACTGCATTGAAGCACAGAATATAAGAAAATTTTTATTTAGACAATGCGGGTCACCATAGACGTCGGGTCACCATTGTGCACAAACCTGCATCTCTAATTCAGCAAATAATTTAACTAATTATATAATCAAGATCTGAGGCTGGAATGAAAACCTGCATACACACGGCCCTCCATGGCAACGAGTTTGACACCACTGACATACAGCAACAGACCTTGGCAAAAGTCTATAGAAAATGTATACCGGTCTCTTTCTTATGTTAATAAAAGCAGAGCAACAAAAAACCATGCGTGTGGTGGCATATACAATCGCAGGTTAGAACGTCCCCTGACCCCAGCTTAATTATCAGAAGCCAATGCTGTTGAATCTATTGTTTGCAATCAATGGGGTCCTTGGAAGTAAACACTAAGCTCGCTGTACATACAGTCCAGTGGCCACAAATTGTTGCTGTTGTCCTCCACACAGTTCAAATCCCCCCTGATGATAATACTCTCGGACAAAGGAGGGAGAGAAAAATGCACTACTCTCACACAGTTGTCAATAGCTACTGTGCACACCTCCATGCATATGACCTTGGCAAGTCCATTCAAGCCTGGAACCATCTAAGCTGCAAAAAACATAATCATAGACCTGCAAAACTTGGCAGGAACTGTATGTTCCTATGCCCACCCACTACTCAAATTATTTCAGTGATGCCTAGAGGCCAAATGGTGGCACTGTAACACAACCATTCATGTTTTGGCCCATAACTCCTGAACTGTGTGGTCAAAAATCTAAATTTTCCTCCAATTTGAATTTTTTTCAAAACCTACTTTTGTGAACTAGTCTTTGGCCCATCATCACTACATAAAACTATAAAGAATCTCTGGTGTCTGATCCTGAATAATTATCAAAAAATGTTGACTTTTTTAAAAACGAATGGCTGGCATACTTGTGGGCGTGGCCTTTTTTTTTTTACCAAAACAGCTGTAACTCATGAACACTATGTCCGAGCCTTATGAAATTTGGCGTGCAAGTATAGTACATGGATCAGGTTGAAATTTTGTATCCCACATCTCTGTGAAAGACCCCATCTGTGGTTTCAATGACCAAAATTGGTCTTTAAATAACATGGCTGCCATCAGCAAATCAGATATCAGCACCCATTTGACAGGCTCAGCAATGGCCAATCATCACAAAATTTGGTGAATATATTGACAATGCAAAATTTGGGATTCGTTGGCCATTAGGCGTTGCTATAGCAAATATGCAGGTTATAAAATAGGCTTTGGTTTTTTCTTTGGCTGTGGTTAATGGAGAATCCTGTAACTTGCATCAGTAGATTATACTCCTTCAGATTAAAAATGTTGCCTCAAGAAACAACATCGGGAACCATTTTGACTTTCCCCCATTCTGAGGCAGCATGCTAATTTAGGTGGCCTTTCGTCAATAGGTGGCACTCTAAGTGGAAAACAAATAAAAATGGCTCCTCAATTGCTTTATCAATCAAATAGAATATTTGTGTCAGTCTGCCATTGGATGTACAATGATGAAGTCATTTCTGAAGAAAAAACCACAAAAAATCAGCCAATCAGTGGTCAGTGGGCATGTGACCGGCTTAGCAATGGCTGATCATCATGAAACAAGTATGTATGCTGACCTTACTTTCATCCAGTATGCGTCCTTAGGGCTTAAAACGTTACGGCATGCTGCTTGGACCCCATTAATTACAACTTGTGGCTAGATTTTCTCATGTCTGTTTCTCATCACAAAGCATTCATTCACCCTTTGTAACGGCCTTAGATGTTCTCTTCACTTGAACACATTTAAATTATTATAACAATGTTGCGACTGTAGGATACTGTTATGTCTGCAATGTTGCGTCATCATTTTTACTGGGAGTGCATTGTGTTGGACAGATTTTTTGTGAACTGCCAGCAAATCAATTTTTTTCCCATTTAAACAGAGGGAATGTAATCAGACCTGGTTGTAATGCTGCACTGCCAAAAACGAGGATGTCAATGATTTCATTGCCCATTAGACTTACTTCGAAGAATGGATCATTAGATTTATAGAGTCCACACAAGGACACAAATGGGTGCAGTAACTGGCTAAGCTAAGAGTGTGTGTGTGTGTGTGTAAACAGACTACATAATGGGTGTGTTGAACATAAAAGGCTTCAAGGCCAATGTGTTCTTGAATTTTCACTAAAAAAGGCTGACAATTTCGCATTTATTGCCAGCTTGACTGCAAGGCTTTGCTGACACCTGACATACAAAGGAACAGTTGATGATGTTACCAAACAGTTATACAAGGATTCAAAATACTGCACTATTCAACTGGCAGCACAGGGTTCACATACATTCATCCACAGAAATACTCATGGGCAGTTAAAATATATAGCCTGTGTGCTTCTTTATAAAGAAGGCTACCAGGAAGAAATAGTTGAGGAAGACATTTTTCAACAGCACTGTGCAACATCTCTGACATCTGGTGGTATGACGGCGTTATTACAGTCTCCTCTTTCAGCCAATCATGGCCTCCTCAGAAAACAGAACCAAATCTTGTGAATGAGTTACAGTTTTTCTGAGTTTTTTGGTGCATTGAAAAGGGCCTTGCGTATTAACAAATGTGTGGCTGGGGGAATGATTCTGTTCAAATTAAGGTTCCTCAATGCTAATATCTGCCCTTTAAAGAGCTCCAGGCCATTCCTTCATTAATTTTCAGCTTGTTTTCCTTTTTTTCCCCCTACCTTTCAGGTAATCTTGATTTTCAATTTTTTCCCCATCAATTTCTAATGCAGTTATACTGTTAGGGCATGCTACTGCATTGAGAACAAACACTTTAAATGGATGCACCCCTGGCAACATATATTTATTGGTTTGTTGAAGATGGCACCGAAGAATGAAAAGAAACTGAATAAATAAAATATTTTTATGCAAATAAAACATTTTCACTTCATTATTTACAAATAATGTCTTTCTGAAGCAATTCAAGTCATGACTAACATGGTAAATATCAAATATAGTATGTATTTATGAATATATGTCACTGTCAATCAATAAAACAATGTTAAGTTGCAGGGTTTGTTGTGATTAATCATGATTCATCTCAATTTTAAAACACGCTTAAATGAAGCACTAATTAAAGAGCTTTCAATTTTAAAAGAAAGTATTTTAAAGGACAAGTACAATTTAAATGCAACAGCATTCCCCTAGACTCAATAAAATGCACTTAGCCAGTTTAAAAACATACTATGCAGGAATTTTAGCCTTGTTGTGGTCCTGTTCATGATCAAAGACGTATCCTCCTCCATCCTCAACCCCACCCACTCACTTCCAAAAAATGCCGCTTGAGCGCAGCAGGCGTAGCTACAGAGATAGCTAGAGGTAACGTTACCAATTCACATCCCCTTGGTGAACTTCAGTTGTCACCATCCGAGGAAAAGGAATTCCAAGGCTGAGTACGGTTTCTGAACGAGCTCCGGCGGCTTGTTGTTTGGCCTCCTTGTGCTTGTGCTTCTTCGCCTCCGGCACTACAGTAGCTAGCCAGCTTCAAACGCTCCGCAGAAACCTGCTCCCCCCCCCCCCCCCTCACAGGCTCTGCAGCCAGCGCCACCCCTCCCCTCCCCACACACAGGAAAGAGCATCACACTCGGAGGGGCAAGGATTCAGCAAATGTGCGCAAAGACTGTGCATGGTTGACTTGACTGAGCATGGCAATTTTCCAATATTTTCGAAGTAAAAATCCTGCATAGTATGCCTTCAAGGGGACATGCAAATTTAATGGAACCACACTTAAACTTTCGTGATTAAGACTGAAAAAAACCAAGAAAAGTAAAAGGTGGCATATGACCAAGAAAAGGAAAAGGCGAGAACTGAAAATGGCAGTGCCCAGGCTGGAGACAGGAGCTTTTTCTTTTTTTAAAGAGTAAACTTGCTTCTGCAAATAATCTGTTTGTCCGTTTGGCCTGTTTGCCTACACACATACACACATACACACACACACACACACACAAGCACACACACAGCCATTGGTTATAATAAAAGAGCACGCAGCAATGTAGCTGTACGACACAAGAACAAATTGGACACGATGCATCTCTCAGTTGTGCTGAGGCGATAACAAGAACCCTGACGTTCGACTTTCCTGAAGTGGGAAGACAGACATTGGCTGGCTGAGTACTAGCAGGCTTCGCTAGACACCAGGTGGTCTGAGCTCAGAGAGAGGTCAGAGGTCAAGACAAGCAGCAGGTGGACGGTTTGGATCCCCTTCCCCGTGACCCCTGCAGGAAAGCAAAAAAAAAACGGCAGCGTAAAATATGACATCACAATGGGAATGCAAATAACACTCCTAATGCTGACTGCTTTGAGCCACTCCAGGATTTACTACATACCACCTGTAGGTGGTATAATTATCTGCTTTTGGAAAGACCTAGGAGGCCATGTCCGAATCAGTGCACTTGCCTACTATTGAGCATGTAGGTTGCATACAAATTGTATACTCAACAGTAGGCAAGTGTGCTGCTTTGGACACGGCCCTAGACTGGCTCAACTTGCTATGCATTTAAAGTGTTAGTTCAGACAGGGGACCCCAATCTTTTGTTCTGGAGAGCAACAGGGTCTGCTTTTGTACTGTACTTTTACTCAGTGGCTAACTCATTTTATAAATTAAAGTAGCTGATAACACAGTATCCTCAACTCAACTTGTTTCTTGCATTTTTACTGGTTGCTCATTTTAAGGCAACAATTTTTAGCTCGCTGGCATGCTGACCATGGAGTCATTTACAGACTCATTAACCAGGAGAAGGCTGTCTTTTAAGATTAAAAGAGATTAAATGCAGACCTTGCCGTGTGTAAACACTGGCTGTATTTGAGCATTATTAGAGTGAGAATCATATATAAATTTGAATAAAGGCAAGCATCCTCAGTTTTACAACGCTCAAAGATGAGTATTATTTTCATTATTATTATTATTGTATAATAATAATAATTATAATAATAAAAGCTGTGCAATAAAAAGAACAGCTTGTTGCCATGTCACTTACAGTCATTAGGGGAGAATCCTGATGTTAACCCTCCTATTATGTTTGGGGTCAATTTGACCCCATTCAATGTTTACTGTCTCTAAAAATATGGTTACCATACTTTTTTCAGTTAGATATTTCATGACTTTTCCTAACTTTATGGGGAACACATGGCAAACATGAAATTAACTGAAAAAAGTTATTGTCAATGTCCTGTACACATGTTGTACGCATCGGTGTTGTTGGGGCCAAGCTCTATCGTTATATAAAACCATCATTTTGATCTTGTTTTTGTTGTGCTCGCTGAGGGCACTTTCACATTCATTTGTGTGTGTGTGTGTGTGTGTGAGAGAGAGAGAGAGAGCATGCGTGTGTGTGTGTGTGTGTGAGGAGAAAACATAGTTCCCACAAGATCTCTGATCATTCTCGCAACATGGGGACGGGGGCAAACTTACAATAAGGGCTGCACACACAGCCCTCTAAACCATTTCTCTTTGCATTTGTGCCTCAACTAAAGATTTTGAAAATGACCACCAGACAGAGGCGTATATTTTCTGCCACTGAGGTTCTGTCACAGATCTTGGAGGGTGAAAGTGATTTAGATGAGGATATGTCTGAGACTGAGGATAATGAGGATAATACAAGCTTTGGCAATACAAATGTACAAATTTGTCATGCCAATAAAGCAAATTTAATTGCATTGAATTGAATTGAAAATGTTGAGGAGGACCCTGATTATGTGGCATCCTCCTCTGATGATGAAAATGAAGCCTTTGCGATACCACATTCTGACCCTCCTGTATTCTCCCAAGCCTCTTATCTCAATCACAAAACCCCTGTCATCTCTCAACCACCAAGAAACCCCCCTGTCATCTCTCAACCACCAAAATGGTCCGGATCCCCAGTTGAAAGACAGGGTAGACTTAGTGCTGCTAATGTCATCAAAATGGTTCCAGGCCCCACCAGGTATGCTATCAGTCATGTACAAGACATAAAGTCTGCATTTCAACTCTTCATAACACCATCATGCAAAAGAATATTCTTGAGATGACAAACTTAGAGGGGAGGCATGTGTATGGTGACAATTGGAAAGAGCTGGATGTGACCCACTAGCAATCCTATATTGGGTTGCTTATTTTGGCAGGAGTGTACAAGTCAAAAGGTGAAGCAACAGCAAGCCTTTGGAATGCTGACAATGGTAGGGCAATTTTTCCAGCCACAATGTCTCTGGAGACATTTCATGTTTTCTCCCACATTATACGCTTTGATGACAGGGAAACAAGGCAGGGTCGACAGGAGCGTGACAAACTTGCACCTATCTCGTCTGAATGAAGAATTGATACCCACGGGTACCTAGCTGAGCTGTTATGTTCATTTTTTATCAAAACTCAATTCTGGTGACTAATTTACTTTTTATTGGTGTTTCTTCATTACTGAATAACTGTCATGTGTTACTTATTGATGTTCAGAAGTGTTTAAACATTTGAAATGTGTGATATTTTTAATATTTCTTCCTGGGGTCAAATTGACCCTGAACATAAAATGTTACTATGCTTGATAATAAAAGGTGTGTTTCTTTCCAAAAGTTATTTTTCTTTTTTAATGAGCACTTAATACCAACATAAAGCCCTGCAAACACCAAAACATACTTTGTTTTCCATTTCAGGTCAATGAATGAGATTGTACAGTCATTTGCATATTTCGCAATAGTCATATAAAATCAATACTTGATTTGTAAGGGGAGGATGGGGGGAGTCATGTTTTATTTACTTGGCTATTAAGATGGTCAGTAGAAAGGCCTAAAGTAGCTGAGAGAGAAACTTGGGTAACACTTTCAGTTACAATTATTTTCTACAGGTTTATATTGCTGGGGTCAAACTGACCCCAAACATAAAAGTTGTTAGTTAATTTGAACATAATACGAGGGTTAATATCAGTCACTGAATCTTTACTGAAGCAAATTAATTAAGTGGGAGCTCAAGGCTTTTCAGTGATTCTGTAAAACCAGTCACTGGTCTATTTGCAGGTTACATATAACAGGTTAGCACGCTGCTAAGTGCCCTTGGATTCGTTCACAGCCGTTAAACGGTAGTCTTGCGAGGTCCTGTTAGCGTGTCAGTATGACACATGCTAGTGAAATCAGAGCGCTAATGGTTTTGGCAGAGCTAGCATCCTGTGCCTCAGGCAGGTCCTGTTAGCATGTCAGCACATAGCTGAGCGCTGCTGGGTGTGGATACCTGCTGTCTCAGCTGCTGCTGTCTGTACTCCTCCTCACTGGCAGCGATAGCCTGAGCCAGGGCCAGATCCTCCTGCTCCTGAGGACTGAGTCACACACGCAATCAGTGTGCGCATAAACAAACAAACACACACATGCACACGCATACACACAAATACCACACATACATGCACACACATACACACGCACACATGCGCACACAGAGACACGCATACACACATACAGACACACGCGCACATGTACACACATACCCACACAAAAACAATCACACGTACACACACAAAGACAAACACACACACCCACATACATACAAACACACGCACACACACACACAGAAACAGAAACACAAACACACACAGACACACACACACATACGCAGTCACAGCCACACACACACACACACACACACACATACACTCGTCTCTGAGCTGCCTGGTGTTAGAGTAATGGTGCCTATGACAGCCGCCCTGCAGTGGGCGATCACAGTAGGATTAAAGCGTCTTAATGAGGATTGGTTACCTTAGCGATGGCGGGGACCTGTGAGACGACTCCGCCAAGGACATCTCCAGGGCTCGCTGCAGAGCCTGCTCCTCAGTCTGCACAAACCACAGACACAAATGCACAGGATCAGCTGGCCATTAAATCTACCTACCAACCAATCAGTCAATCCATAAATCAACCAACCAATCAAATCGTCAATCAACCAATACAATTTGTGAAAATGGCATAAGCTAAAAATATAATGATACAATGCATCAATGTTAGTAAGTATTTGTCCTTGAAATACATTCTAAATAAAAACAAATTCATTATTCAGTTCTTCTATTAACCAACCAATCATTCAATGCATTAATTTACCAATACATTTTTCAATTTACCCATTCTTAAATCAATCATTTAAGTGTATCAGACATCAGTGTATCAGTCGATGCATAAATCAAGTGCATCAGTTGTTGCATAAATCAGTGAATCAATCCATCCACTCATCGATCAATCAACCATTAGTCATCAAATCATCATCCAAGTCACCGATCAATTCCTGCAGAAATGCATGAAGCCCACAGAATCAATGCTTTAAAAACCAATAACCACTGTGATCACTTAAAAATCATTAAACTATGATAGCGCGCTGACTGGGTCGACAGCCCTGATTGGTCCAGCGTGATCCAGTTCAAAGCGGGGACGCAAGAAACTGCATAAATTCCAGCGAGCAGAACTGCATGAATGAATAACGCATGAGGTTGCATAACTCACCCTATAAGGGACCGAAGTGTCAGCTAGACACATGAATAAAATATCAACCGTATGCTGGCTGAATTCTGAGAGCAACTCCTTCCCCCCCGGATTTACATTGATCACACTTGTTTCAAAGAGGGGTCAGCAAGTCCCCTGTATCACAGCAGCACAGCCTTATGGGCGAAAAGAAAAACTTTGACTGGTGAAATCAGGAAGCGGGGCTTTGGCGCGGCCGTCTCCGGGCTGCGGGCCCATCGCCGCGGTAACGGTGCAGGATGAACGCACCAGCCCGGCCTGGAAGGAAGCGGAGGGATGGACGGCGCTCTGCGCTGGGGAGGGCACCAGGGCGGGGCTCGCTGCCTGCGCATGGCTCTGCACACTGAAAACAGGAGAGAGAGAGACGGGTACGTCAAGGCAAGCTCAGAGTTCTATCCAATGGAACAGCTCTGTTTGGCTGATTGACAGGCTGACTATCCAATTAGAGCAGAGCTTGCTAAAAGACCCAAGATCATCTGCCAAGACCCAACAAAAACATGTTATTAAAACATACTGTACTGATACTAATTGCCTAGGGTGATGTTACTTAGGAAAGCACGGTAGCAGGATATTGCACCTGCCTCAGTAGTACTGTGTTTTGGCGGTCAGGTAATGTTGCTGTGTTGCGAGTTAAAACCCGGGGTTCGATTCTCAAATCCGGTGAGGTCTCGGCAAATAAGGCCCACCCACACAATCCCAGGCAGAAGAAGAAGCTAATCTGAGCCACAGAGACACGGCAACTTCCTGTGCGATTACACCAATTCCGGAAGGTTCTAACACACATACGAATGCTGACAGATGGTACGTACCTGCTGGACTGGACTCTGACATTCCCATTCAGACCAGCGGGAACAGGCTGGCAGGTGCCAGCGGAGACTGTAGCGTTGCTGGAGCTGGATTCTCTGAACCTCTCGAAAGCAGCATGTCTGAAAATAACACCCCCTGCCAGTCAATATGGATGCAACTGGTAACGTGCACAATACATTCTTTCATCTTGATTCGTTTCACACCGCGTGTGTCAATACATGCGCAAGTAAAATGTGGACTCAGGTTAAACAAAAACGCATCTAATGCAGAGTCAAGAGCAAGACAGTGATTTAATGGCATTGTTCAAAGGTCACTGGTGCCCAATCATCGCTGACTCCTCCTGTTCTCTGGTTGATGCTAATGACGACAGTTGGCATCGGTACAGTCTGGATTCCATACCAAACTGCGGGGCCCATCCGCACACCAGATCAGTGCCTGACCAGGATGAGCCAAGCCCTGTCATATCCCCTTTAATGCTAAATGCTCAGCCGAATGTTCACTCCCCTCATACTCTTGAACCACAAACAGTGAAACTTTGGTGTAGCCAGTGCTGTATTGGCCTGAGAAGCTGAGGTTTAAGAGTGCTTGGAGGTGTGGCCTACCCTGATTTGGAGACAGGTTGACCACCTGTCTTACAGTCATGGTCCAATGGGTGTCGATGCTTCAAACAGAAGTTCAGATGGCACTGGTCACACGTCACTCTGATCATTTCTTTCTGCTTGCAGCCCCCCTTGGAACATTTATTTGTGAAGATCTATGGCAAGAATATAAATAATTGTGCAACAATGAATGAGATGAGGAAAAATCTTATTCCAATAAAGAAACAGCAACTGTGAACACAACATTATGGGATTTCAAATGCGCTTCTATTTTTTTTTTGCTGCTACAGTTGCTGGCTACATGTAACTATAATTAAAATGACCCATGAAATGTCTATCTGTAAGTTGGCAGAGGAGCAAGAGAAAGAAGAAAAACATCTCACAGTAGGCAACATAAATTCCAGAGGAGCTTTCTCCCTCTGAGCCTGAAATCTACTGCAAATATATATTGCAAGCTGCAGCAAAATCAACTCTGTATAGGCTAATCAATTCTAACATTTCAATAATAATTACTAACTGTACCAACATTCCTTATAGGCTCCAACTGTGGCTAGTAGTAGAAGGTTCTACAATAGTAATAAGGTATTTTCAGTTCACAAAAGCCATGCCTGAGCTAGCTAGCTACCTAGCTACACAGCTTTTCATTAAAACAGTTCACTAGACAACAAGCTCATGATATTATTCCCTAGATGGCTACACAGCTGTTGGTTGTTTTTATTTACCTTATTTTAGCTTGTTATTTATTCATCAATTTATTTAGGCTAAGAATTTTCGTTTACAGCAGTGCATTTTCTAGCTTTCCAGTGACTTAATTATAACATTACATTTCCTTTCCCCACACTGGCCTACGTTTCTTTAACAAACGTAGGAGAAACATAAGTAGCACTACTTTGGGATAGTGCTTGCTCAGTGAAAAATCTTGGTGAAAGCTCACTTGTAACTTGGCATTCATTTGAAATCAGCACTTTGTAGGAATTGTGTTTTTACAGCTGTCTAGAGAGTGCATTATTTGCGTATATGAGTAACTTGGCATTTTACACTGAAAACCATTGTTTAGATACATTATACAATTTTCTGTATAATGAAACGGTATATTATCCAGCTCATTGATGAGAGATTATCCAAAGACATGCAAGCTAGGCTGCTTGGGGGGGGGGGGGGGGGGGGGGGGGGGGGGGCATTCACAAGATATTGCTGCAAAAGAGCTCAGGTCAATCTACCCTGTATAAATAAAGGCTCATAAATGAATAATAAGAAATAAATGATCTTTCCAGAGCCGACAGTACCTTCCTCTTCCTCTGCGCTGGATCAGACCGGCAGTCTCGGTCTATGTGCTCCCCGACCTTGATGTCCGGCATCTCCCCTCTCTTGATGGGGATGGGGGTGTTACACAGGGGACAGACAGGAACCTGAACATCCTGAGCAAGCAGAAAACCGACAGGATGTCGATATTCATCTGCTATCACCACCTCACAACCTGCACCCAAGCTAAGGCCGCAGACAGGGTGCGAGGCAGGCAGAAACAGCGGTCGGGTGAACCGCACTGTGACTCTGAAGGTTGCATTCCATTACATTACATTACATTACAGGCACTTAGCAGATGCTCTTATCCAGAGCGACTTACATTGCATCCATTTATACAGCTGGATATGTACTGGAGCAATGCAGGTTAAGTACCTTGCTCAAGGGTACAACGGCAGTGTCCCACTGGGGAATCAAACGTATCTAGTACATGTTAACCGCAGCTGTTATAGCCTTAGTCAGAGAGCTTTAGCTGAAATACAGGAATGAATAAAAAGTAGTCTAAACTTATACTCTGTAAATATAAATACGGACTGCTTTATATAAGGACACTTGTGGAAAAATACATAAAGAAAAGGGCTTATTGCTCTTAAATTACAGTAAATGTTATATCATACTGTTTTATTACTCATTCCTTTTAAACGGCGAAGACCAAATTAAACCAATTTTCAATCTCAGTGTATTCTTTTCTCCTAGTTTGGCATGTTCAATTGTATCTGTAAGCCTGTCTCATCACTGAAATGCCTCCCGTCAATTCGAGAGAGGACAGGCCTTTGGGTCAGCCGCTACCTTTCATTACACAGTCCACAAGGTGAGCTGCATGCAAATCATCTCGTCCATTTGTCAAAATGCAGTTTTAATGCCCATGTTTTACTGCAGCTATTTTATTGACTCCTGTCTTCCATTCCTCTGGTGATTTTTATGATATTCACAAGCACTCAAGAGGAGTGCGCTTCCTACACAGCTGGTGCAGGTCCACTTCAGGAGACCAGAGGAGTCACTCTTTCTCAATGAGACAAGACCAGTCCTGCCAGCTTAAATCCTCTCTCTGTGGCCAAAGCTATTTCCAGTTATACACTGCCCCCTGTGGGTGAGGGGCACAGTCGGCCCCAGCAACATAAGGATCCAGATATGACACCATTCAGCCCAGCGCACAATGGAACCCAGCGTCATAGCAACATGGGCTACCCAGGAAGCCCGTTCAAGCTCAGGAGTATAGAGATTTTGATCAATACAAGGAAAAGCTCACCTTCTTATAAGACGAAGTGCACCTGTGGTTCGCGTAAGTGATGTGGTCTTTGCAGAATATTTCTTCGCAGGCGTCGCATTTCATCGGAAGAAAATCTGTCAGGTGACAGGCGAGGTAACAGTGCAATGAGAAACCAGTATGGTAACCAAACAAGCTAGCATTTTAGCATTTCACAGAAAGGAATTACTGCAAGTTCCTGCACACATTACGATTTTGTATGTATTCATCAGGTTTGAGCAGCTTTAAATGATTCTTAACCTTCCTACGAACAGTGATTTCACATAATCTGGTCAAATCTCTTTTAGCACATTCTACCCTTGTTGGTCCTTAACAGGCTCAATTATAAATGACTGGTCCAAACCAGAAACTTTGTCTGGGCTTCATTTATTTAAAAGGAAACCCTTGTGCTCTTGAAAAATAAATGTATAACACACACTGCCATCAACAGAGCCAATATATCCATTTTTTTCCATCAATATTCATACCAAGACAGATAAAAGTTACAGAACAGATATACTTAAGTTTATAAGACAAGCCAATGAAAAGAAACAAGAATAGTGCAATTTTTAAGTTGTGTGTGAGGTGTCGAACCAGACAGCGGCCTTTCAGTCTCTCACCCAGGTGCTTGCAGGACTTCTCCGAGCAGTGCTCTCCAAGTTCTGGGAACTCCATGGCGCAGTGGGGCTCGCCCAATCCCGGGAACCGATCAGGACTACAAGGCCTGACATCAGCAGTGCATATATTCATCATGCGCAACACTAGCAGGCTACTGCAAACTGCCGCACATGAACTAGCATAAACTTCAATTAAATCACTTTTCCAGCGGGGTTATACGTTGCATTTCCCTGTCTTCTGTTCTATTTATAAAAAATGGTGAAAGTACTAATTACAGTAGAATAATTACTGTAAATATAGAAATGCTCTCTCTCTCTCTCTCTGACACACACACACACACTTACACACACTTGGCTGCAGGCAGTCAAATCTACACAGTTAATTATTTTTAAAGAAACAGTTCACTTTCTGGAGTTCTGATATTATTACAGGTATAGTGAATGTTTCTGATTGGTGTATGTTTCTGATTGGCACAGATGGTTTTTGTGTGCACTGAAGGATATTTTTGATACTTGCAAACATTTCTGAGAAGTTATACTTAAAGTAACTTCAAAACAGCTTGTTCAGCGATGTTAGATAGTAGTCACATAATGGGTCACTTATGCTCATATGCGAACTGCCCCTTTAATGTCGCACGTTAAACGCTGCTGGCACTGTCGTTGCCCTCTGTCCAAGATTGGAAATGCGGAATCATACAATGTAGTTACATTATTGTTACATTTAACACGGTTTTCTTTCACGGCACGGAAAAACATATTACCATGTTATGCTACCCAGTAAACGTTAGCCAGCTATAAATAACAGGCTAAATCCAGCATAAGCAGGAAGGGACTAAGCAAGACCAAAGGTTGCACAAAAGTGATCTCATTCCATTTCAGCTACATTGGTAGAGGTGTCTCCAACAACCGATCAAACATCAGACCTATTCTCTCAATACAAAACCATACTCGGGATATAAATCTGAAGTCGTATGTGCAACGTTACATTTTAATATTTTCAACAGAAGAGCAGCACGAAAGAAATATATGGGAGCAGCCTGTGCATTTATGCTATAGTTAACAAATAATATTACAGTTAACTTTACGGAATAAACTTCAAGATTAGCCCCTGTAAATTGATATTATTAGCTACAAATCCCGAAAAGAGATTCCCCGTTATGTTTATGACAGCAAGCTACAAAATCAAGCCAGCGAGTTTTCAATAAGATAGCTGTTACGGGAAGATGTAACGCAACATTTTTGTTGCAGCCCACTTACCTATGTTAAAGCGTGGATTTCAGCTTGAATATATTTAGAAAGTACCTATTCAATATCAGGTAGGTTCAAAAAACACAAGAGAAACAGAGCAGTAGCAAAGTGTCACCGTAAATACCCCGATTCTCCTTCTCCCCTCCTCCCGCACGCACACGGATGACTGGAGATGATGTCATCACGCAATTAGCAGAAAGTTCTACAATTTCCCACACGAGGCAGTATTACACCACGCAGAACATCGGTCTCCGGGTTTTTGTAGTTCAAGTAGCATTCGTTTTAGTAGTAGCACTACGTTAATATTAGTAGTAGTGTTACTGATGCTAATATTATTTATACTAATACTTTTAATCTAACTAAGACAAAGAAGAATACTCTTGGTCTTTAGCCAGCAGTGTGGATGGATTATAAGCTCAGAGATGTTTTAAACGAATGAATACAAAGATCCGTCATGATTATTTTATCTTTATGAGCCAAGGCACTCTTCTTAGAGGACATATATGTTGGAAAATCTTTTTTTCCGAATGTAAACCTATGAAGGATAATTAATCAGTTTAAAAGCATCAATATGGGCCCTTGTGTTGAAGTACTATCCAGTCAAATCTAGTGACCACACATAACAGCTAAACAGGCATCTGGATCCTTCTCCATTTTCAAACCAAATAATTTAACTCACCAAGACCCCCTACGGTGATGCCAATGATCATAATTCCTTTCTCAATATCATTGTTGTTGTCAGCAACATTATCTTAAATCCCCGAAGTCTGAGAGTAGGTAAAGGAGTTGTCTCGAATTCGCCTATGTTCACCATTGATTACCATTAAATCAGTCTCTGTCAGATGCTGGAATTGTAGTTCTGATTACTGTTGATATAACAGATGCCAATTCAAAACTGCTCTCCAAAAATAAACACATGAGAAGACTTCTAAGTGCAAGATGTGTTTATACTGTGAGGACAATGCTGCCTCCTGTGAAAAATTAAGATTTCCAGCACCATGGACAGCTCTTCAGTCTATCAGAGAGAAACTCCATATAATATCCGATATGATAATTTTCTATGCGTTAAGAAGATTTCCCTGTCCTTTGGCCATTATTTATTTATTTATTTATTTATTTATTTATTATTTTTGTGGTTTCATTTTCATCTTGATGTGATGTCAGCCCCTCACGTCTTTATTTTGACATGTTTCCCCTCATTTAAAATAATAGTTTCTTATGGATCTGAAAGGATGTGTAGCAGTGAAAAAGCCATGACTGAGAAAGGAAATAAATAAAAGAGAAGAAAATTTGCAATAGTGCATTGAAACTGGACACATGAGAGTAAGGTTTTATGGACTGATGAGAATAAATTGAAGATGTTCAGAACTAAGAGAAGGCAGTATGTATACAACCTAAAGCACTGAAAGACTCTTGGGACCAGAAGTCAAATGGCGGAGGATCAGTTGAAGTTTGGGGTTGTATAACAACATCTGAATTGGTGATTTGGTTTTGATTGAAGGAGTCATGAATGCTGATAAATACAAGCAAATCTTAACAATCTTATCACGCAATACCCTCTGGACAATGTTTGATTGGGAGCAAATTCATTCTACAGCAAGATATTGACCCCAAGCACACTGCTAAGTAAAATTAAGCAGTTGGTGTTTTCAAAACAATGGATTGGCCACCCCAGAGTCCAGACCTCAACATCATTGAATGTGTTTAAAATTATATTGGATCAAGAGAAGCAGAAAATGCAAACAAATTTGGAGGTGTATACAAAAAGCATAGAAAAATATCCAGGCAATTCCTTAGAAAAACGCAAAGCAAGTCTCTCGAAAAGAATGGAAGACATAATAAAGGCAAAGGGTGGACACACTAAATGCTGAAAGATTTGATATTGTACATAGTTGTGGAGGTTTTTGTGTACTTTTGTTTTAAATGTGTTTTCTGCATCATTATTTTCTGACACTGAAAAAATAAATAACTTGCACTGGAAAATAAATAAAAGAGAGGGTGGCCTCTGACTTGCACAGTACTGTGCGTATATTCATATGTTTCAAAAATTACTTATAGTTTAATGAAGAAACATACTGTCATTATGGTATGAGCTCAGACTTGCTGGAAATGAAATGGAAATGCTTACAGAAATGCACCAGGAGATGGCAGCACAGCTTCTCGGTAGTTCATGCGGCAGCATCTGCACATCTGTAGCAGTGGATGTAAATCCATTTTCAGTGCTGAGCAATAATAAAATTCTCATCTGTGACAAAACCAGAATTCAGGTAATTACAGATTTTCAGTTTGTGACAAATGTGCTTATTTCACGCTGTGTAAAACTGTAGCTTGCAGAAAACCAAATGTCATGTTTAACAGGTACTTGCTGCCTTCCGCATAGTGTGCATGGTAAAAACTGCTGTGACATTTGTGACAGAATGTGACAGGAAATTTAAATTACTCGTGTGGATTTAATTCCAAAGTGGGAGCTTTAGGAAAGACTACAAATCCCACCATTTCATCCTAGTCACTTTTAAGATTAAGGCATCAGTCAAGTATCAGCATTTGTAGTTCAGGCCTGTAGTGCATCTGTGCCACTCATCAGATAAGCAGGCATGTTTAGTGTATATGGAGCTAAACCCATGAGATTATCATGAGTTTGACAATTATTTATAGTTCTTTTCATCATAATGTCATCGCTCAGACTAATGCGCAATTAATGCAAATGCGGTATTAGCAAAGAAGCTTTTTCTCTCTTTTAATTGCATTAAGAAGTCAGAACTGGAGTTCCTGTAAATTTCAGAAATTAACTGAAGTCAGACAGGGGTTGCAGGTCCTGTCTTGAGACATACTTAGCACTTCGACTGGTAATCAGGCAGAAATGAAAAGCTCTCCATAATAAGTAAAATTACAGCATTCCTCATTTTACAAAGCAACACATTCTGCACTGCCATTTTGTTTTCATTATTTTAGAAAAATCAATGAAGAATGTTTATTTGCAAATTGCATTACTTATGCATTGTTATATTTTCCTTGCTCAGCTGGTGCAGGCTGGCTCATACAACATTTAAACAATGCTATTATCTATTTATTATCATTTCAACAATTTACAGCAGCAATTCAGACCTGAATGAAATTTCCAGAACCTACCCATTTTAAAATGAGCAACCCTAATAAGAAGCTGTCACTTTAAATTCGTTTTTCGTGAGACACCACGTTTCGAGAGCTTCGCTCTTTTTTAACAGCTTTTTAATCCCCTGGTGCCTCACAGCCAATCAGAGTTACAGGCCCTGACCCATCGCTGCAATGTCCTCTATCAGTTCAGAAGGGCGCAACCTCCCAAACGCGCGCAACCAGCTGGAACTCATTTTCACACTGCGCGTCCTCAAGCTGAGCTTAGCAGTTAGCGAGGCGGAGGACTATGCAACTAGCGCAGCGGCGCAGGCGGGTTGCATGCAGTCAGGTGACCTCAGGTGTCCTTACCGAGGGAAGAGGCAAGCAACAGCGTCCCAAATGGAACCTCCCTTCCTGGGTCACGCGGTGACACTACAGCAGATCGCGCATCATCACACGGGTCTCCCAGCCACAGCCCAAACATATTCCAGAATACAGAGCATGTTGTTGTTCTTACCATAGATATGCTGGGGCTATGTATATTTTACCATAAATATGCTAGTGCTATGCATATCTTACTCTAGATATGCTATAGTACTCTTTCTTTTTTATGTCATGCTATACAGAATTGTGTTCAGCATTAAATCCAGTCAGATGAGAAATTGCATTTACTCTAACAGAGGAAGAGCAGAGTGAAATATAACTTATCGTATTTTACAGTCATGTGTGTTACACTTACATCAGCTCTGCAGTGTGATATAGTGGCTTAATATCTGGTCTCATGACCAGAAGACTGTGGGTTGAAACTCAGGATGGGTTAATGTTGTTGCACCCTTGAGCAGGGTCACCTCAATTTGAAATGCTTCTGTGTCTATACGCCACTTTGCAATATGGATGATACAGGCGAAAATCAAGTTAAGGATGGCTGTTAAGCAAATATTGAGTTGCCTTGTTTATTTACCTGTTTTCGTGCATTGGGATGAATCGCCTTGCTGGAGCAGGAAGCAATTACCATCACACACCAAAGTGAGTGGAAGAGACCAATCCTGTGATGCTCATCCTTATGTTGTCTTCTTCCTCATTAAGTATTCATTGTACGCTTGATTGCGATTTGATAGGCTGCATGCATGATAACTGAACTTAATAAAGCATTGCATTTAAAAGGCTGAGGGCCTTCTTTTGTTCTTGTTTCTATTCATTCCCTCGGAGACAAACATAAACATCATTACTGCTTGAGCAAATAGTCGCAGTGTTGCCATCGTCATTATTAGCATCGCAAAAAAACGGAAGGGCACCTTCAGTTTGAGCAAGGGGAAAAAGTTCTGCTTATTTTTGTCCTAAAATGGTTTAAGTAGGCTATACTATAATTCAGATTAAAATGCCATCTAGATTAAACATGTAAACAATGAACTTCAACCTTTTTTTTTTTTACTTTAAATTACATGCAAATTGTTATGAGACTTATTTATAAGCACTGCATACCAAACAGAAACTTTTGATTTCTTTTTAGAATCTCAATAACTAAACATAAATCTGTTGCTAGATTTATTTGAAATGTATGCTTTATAGTAGAGCGATATGATATTTATCTGCCTTCATAGATTAAGCATCATTCTACCACAAACTTATTCAAATTTGATATTGCACAAATATGTGTTATAAATTATATATAAATTGCTAATTAATTTCACAGTGTTTTTTATAGCTAATAAAATGCAGCCGGACCAGTCTGCCAACAAACTGCAAGCGTGGGGATTGTTTGCTTCATTAACATGCAAAGGATCAGATTTCAGCCTATTGTGCGAGAAGACTCCATTTTGATGGCTTAATGGGCCAGAAGATATCTGTGAACTGATATTCCACAGTCGGGAGAGAGGGATGGACAGAGCCCTGGAATCAGAGAGGTGTCGATAAATGTGTGAAATACGATGACATAAAGCAGACACAGACAAAGGGACGGAGACGGACAGATGGGAGGAGGGGTCACGAGCAGGCCTTGTCGAGCAAGGGTGAGGACAGAGAATTCAGCCTAGCGCAAGTTCATAATTGAAAATGACTGGGGGAGGCATGACCCTCAAAATTGGATAATTTACTCTTGAAATAATTTAATAAAAAGTGTCCTGGTATCAGTAAGCCAATTCTAGCCCAACCAACTCCCACCCCCCACCCCCCACCCCACCTCCCCTTCTCAAGAAACAAGAAACATGAACTCAATTTTGGTCAAAGTTTCAGAGTTCTTCTGTTTTCTTTTGGGCTTCTGCATAGTGTGGATAAACCAACAAGAATACCAAATAACATGTGTAGGGAAATACATAAGTCAAGCACTCAGCCTGTGGTTTGTTTAAGATAATAGGTAGTAAATTCTGCCACTAGACAGCACTAGAGTCTGTGTAATTCCATAAAATCAATTGCTTAATTTAATTGGGTTTAATAGGGTAAATTTATTGACTGTAATTAGCCATGAATTCTATAAAGATGACAGAATATGTAATTGATAACAAATTACCTTGATTAAAAAACAGTGCTGAATATTTATCTTTTTTACTGATATATATATTTTACTAAGGAAACAACGTCTGTCTGTCTGTCTGTCTGTCTGCGCATGTGTGTAACACTAATGTCTTCAGGATGGCTAGAGAATAGCAAGAATATACACTCACGTCATCACCAGATCTACTTACGCAGTATTATAAAGTTGCAATGGAAATTCGAATTTTGATAATGGCGTATTGGGAAATTGTATTCTACTTTGTTTATGAATGCAATTTCAAACGACAATTACAATTAATCACGGTTGCAGCTTACTATTTTGATTAGCCATTGTCTGAATTAAGCAGGGCATAAATCCTCGCGCTGTTTTTTTTTTTTTTTTTTTTAAGAAGCAGCGGAGCAGACAACTCATTATGCAGGCGGCTTGTAAATTAGAGCTAAGTTAACCTGATTTCCCTTAATTAAAACATCTTTTCTCATTTACGATGTGGATATAAGTAGACCTCCTGGGCTTTGGATCTCCGACAACAGCAGATGGTCAGGCCACAGATGACTGTTAAAGCTTTCTTCGGACCAGATATGAGCAACGTGAGCTATCAGCCAAATAAAGGATTAAACTATAGGATAACAAAGGGAAAATCAACCATTCAAGACCAGTGTGGGCGTGGTTGGTCAAGGTTCACATTGCCAAAAGAACTTAAATCAAACCAGGAAATGTCGTTCAAGGGTCTGGACTGAGAGCGGTTGGTTAATTCGGAACAACCTTTCTTTTTCTTTAATGCTAATCTGTAATAAATAAAGAAATCAGTAAACTCACTTAAATACTCCCAAGCCAATGTTAACAGTTGTGTATAGGCTACCAAACAAAACGACCAATAACCTTCTAACAGAGAAGACTTTTTTTTCCTTTAAAAAAAATAAATAAAAGCGACTATAAAAAAGAAAGGCGTAGCCTAGATTATTATGTACAGTGGTAATGATAATTTACATGGGTGACCATTCGATAATCATTAAAAACTGTGTCATGTTTTCATAAGGCTGTCATAGTTGACATGTAGGCCCAAGCATAGAGACTCTTCGGGAGATGTCAATAAAGAGTATATTTGCTAATTATTACAAAGCACAAATAAATAAATGTAACTCATTGCAAGTAATTCGAAGGTTATTTAAATGCCGTACAATGCCCCTATTTCTCTATAATGCATCTCTAATAAGTTATCAGTAATTCAGTTTAAGGGATTTCAAAAAAATTCAAGCTGCTAAAGCTTGCAGGACACAAGTTAGAGGAAACAACCTCATGCATTAAAATATATACTGTACGGAGTTTACTTGGTTGAGTGAACAATATTTATACTTATTTACAATAAGTGTGGCATAAACAATGACGATTACTTGTAAAGTTCAAATAGTTTAATTGCTGGATCCCTTGTTTTTAAGAAACACAAGTAAGTTAGACACTGTATTAAAAATGAGGCGGAGGGGGACAAAACTAGGAGCTCTACTAAACCGTAAATGTGGCATCATACCAACCTTTATTTTGCGTGATCAGAAGCAGGTGGCTTGTCTGCCAAATACGGAACTAAGGGCGCTTAATAAGTACACCAATCAATGCTGAGAAAAGGGAAAACCTGTGTAAGTGAAATCCCAAGTTCTTTCATTTCTGGAAACGTGGGAAACAACTTTCGTCTAAATTTGAAAAGGGTACAGATTCGGTTTTTACAAGGGGGCGTTTTGGACATTTATTTTTAGTTGAACATTTATGGTTAATATGGTTTAAGTAAAGAGTAACAAACATGTTACATGCAAATCCATTTTCAACATTGTGCGTTACTGTGACGTAAAGGAACTAGCTGGCATGCTGACGCCCGCCCGCCCGCCCGCGCACGCTCACGCGCACTCATGAACGGCTACCTACGAAAATGTATGATTTTAATGACATTCGGTTTATTACCAAGTACTAAGCTTAGATATACATTTAACTAGCGGAAAAAATTCAGCAATTGCCCATTCAAATCTATGCATAGCGCTTCTGAAGGAAGTAGGGAAAGAAATAGGTTTGTTGAAGATTTGGTTATGTGTTCTCTTGTTGTGCAAAATAACTGGTTTGAAGTTGTCGCTAAAATAAGGACCAAGTCAAGACGCACCTCCTTCATCAGTGGGGTTGTGATTAAGTGAGGAAAAAATGCAGGCGGTGAAAAATGCAAATTATTCCGCACAAAGGCCTCTCACAAATTGGCGTCACCATTTCTCAAATGATATCATTACTATATTTTGAAAATGTTAATCTGTTGAGTGGATTTCCCGGGGGAGTCGAGGAAATTAGTTCTATTTCCGAACTGCCTCTCCGCATAGGCGCGAGAACGACAAGCACCTCTGATTTGCAGATTACAATTAGACTCTCTGATTTGAGCTCCTTCAAGCATTGATAATTTTCGGCATATTAAGCACGTTTTAGCAAAGGTGATAAGTCAGTTTTAATTGAAATGAAATTATTATTCTAATGGAAGTTTGGTTATTACTACTTAAAAGGCCGGAGCCATTCTAGACCCCCTTTTTAATATAGAAATAAGGTTGGAAAAAATGATTTTTGAAGGGCATTAGGACTTCAGGATTGAAGAAGGTAATTTGCAGGGAATTACTTTCGCTTTCAGTGAGAAACAGAGTGAATTAAAACTCCAAATCAATCGCTTTCATAGCGACCCTCTACTTTGGCAGCTGCACAATTACAGATAATTGGATGGAGGAAAGTTTTAATTGTGGGGATTAAGAAGCAAAGAGAATTTTCAGGATCAGAGGGAATTCGGAGGAAGAGGTTCGCCATATAAAATGGAATCAAAGGCGGCGTTAAAATAAGAACACAAATCTCCTCCTCTTAAATTGGACTCGCATCTAGGTCCGCGATTAAATCACCTATGCACAGTAAAATGTCCAGTGTTAATTCAACTCTAACAGAGTACATATGGTCCTACTCTGGGCCAGAACTGGACTAGGCTATATGTGCTCTGTAAGAGTTGATTTAACACTGAACATTTTACAATGTATCAATAAATGTAAGATTAATTTAGCAATTTTAACTTTTTAAATTTACATAGGGAAAATAACTTGCATGAGGTTGAGTAATTAAACCACCTCGTCACCTATTAATTTGCCAATAAAAATAAAATTGGATTCAAAGCAATATTGAGAGCAGTGTTGCATGGGTGGTATCGTTACTTTTTGGGCTGGGGTGCTGAAGCTGCATACGTTGACGTCCTAGTCGGACCTGAAAACTTAAGAAAAGTTTGCACCAAAAAGTCGGTTTCTGTTCCACACCGTGCGGATTGATCAAGTGATCGCCGAATTGACTGGACCGAGCATGCGCAAAACGACAATCAGGTTCTATGGTTCCTTTCCTGTCTCACTGTGCCACCAACAACCAATAAGACACCCAACAACCAATGAGAAAAGCCCATGTTTGAGAGCCCAGTACTAGGCAAACATCTTACTGAAGACAAGAGCTGGAGATACCACTGGTTACCATTAATCTCCTCAAATGCTTAATGACTATTTAATTTCTTCAAACATTAGTTTAAAAAATGCAGTTGTGTATATTGAAGAAACTCTGCACATTATTATTAATTTAGGTCCAGTAAACCTTTGGGATTTTGTAACTCTTTCAGTAAATTCTTCATTCCAATCACAGGCCACAGTCAATGCCCGTCAATATAGTTTAAAAAATCTATTCTTTAAATGAATTACTTGAGCCGACAAGCAATATCTAGGCTTTGCTCTGGCACGTGAATGGTAAATATGAGAAAATGAAATCATTTTACAGGTGTAGTTGTCAAGTAATTAGTAAAGAAATGTAAGAAATTGACTCAGGGTTTACTGGGAAAAATCATATGGCAACATACAGCTTAATGAAAATGAGTAAAAAGACTTATCTGGAAATAATATGGTAAATAATGTGGCTCTGTGTACACCGTCCAGATCACCTGTGAATAAGTTTATCATTCAAACTGTTTACTCTGTTAGTGAGTACATCAATGTGATCAGTGTTTACCTGCTGAACTTATATGAACTTATTCATATACGCTTATAAAGTGTATGAAAGTATATCAAGTATAAGTATATGAAAACTGACCATTTTACTTGTTATGCCATGCAAGGACAGGTCTAATCCACTTTGATCAGCCTGTGTGAAGGCTAAGCATGATCAGATGTAGGCCTACAGGTACAATAGCTCTCTCTCTCTCTCTCTCTCTCATGCTTATTTGCTTTTTTATAATTTATATTGAACAGATTTCCATTTCTAGTTGAAAAGCAAGGCAAATAGGAAGTTAGGTTAAAAAGGGCGAAACGAGACGTGACGAACTTTGACCTCGAATAGCGGTCTTATATGTCTTATTGTCAAGTTAATTAAAGCTAGCATCAGACAAACAGCACTGTTTCCCAAGGCCGTATCAAGGACCGATTTTCATTGTTGCGCGAAAGAATTTGTTTGGAACAGCGATCCTAACCAGTTTTTCCTTTCATAACTAAATGGCATTGAGGTCATTACTGAATTTTAATGTTGAAAACTGAATAAAAAAAGATTTCCATAATTTCATATCAAAATGCGGAATAAAAGGTGCCATTAGCCTCGAAAAAAGACGGGAATTCCGAAATATGTAAGAGGAGATTTAAATGAAGGCCTCACGGAAAATACTGACTGCTCTGCGGGCTTGGGGTCAAGAGACGAACGGATTATATGCTTCTTCATAATAATATTAATTAAACGATTTGCATGCTAATAAGGTAACAATTATCGTGGTTTCTGTAGAAAGATTCGGGTTATTACAACACGCCAACCCGGGAGCCAGGGGTCAAACAGTGAGGAGCGATAAAATGTTCAGTTCAAATTAGCATTATATGTCAGCTCCAGACACGGGATAAATAAAGACGTACAACCGCCCAGTAAAGGGGGAGAAGGGGAGTTTACTTTAACATGCGGGATTTATTATAATTCTGTATTCGGCGACAAGTTAGCTCTCTTTAGTTTCCAACAAAGAATTGTAACGTGAAAGGACTGTCGCTTCAGGCTAAATCTGGCCCAGTTTACGTTCTAAAGATGTTGAGAGAAATTGAATTATGGTGAGAAGCAGATCCCTTAGCCTACCTGACCCGGGAGTTATTATGACTCTCCAAATACTGCACATATTTCTTGCTATTACTCTGCATTTTGATTTTATTTTAACTGAACCTAAAAGTTTCGACTAATGGTTTACGTATGCCACGTCATTAGTTGATATCAATTTATTAATTACTGAGAGTGTTTGCAGCGTTTTAATGTTGTTGGCATGGAGCCATTTCAATCAGAGGTTTTCGGGGCGTCACAAAGGTCAAACATATTTTCTTTGGATTTTGTCACAATGATTTTTTCAATGAAATTTTTTTGTATAGGTATTACAACAAGCTTATAGGGGAGAGTCGCCATAAATGTATTTTGCTTATTTACTCTGAAGATATTAGCCTAGCACTATGAAATTTGACTTCAAACAGTTCTGACATGTCAGTAGTCATTAGCCGTTTCAATTACAATGGTAACGTCAGACCGGCCACATCCTCAGATTATGAAATATGGGGTTTTATTCATGAAAAAAGACATTGTCGCACAAGCAGCGTGAAGTGAGTTGTAACGTCCAAACTGATGAGGAACGTTTTTTTTAATTTTAATTTTAATTTTTTTAACACCCAGGTAAACCTTTACAAAGCAAATAGCCTACCATACCGACCAATCTGGTGTGTGCTTATAATAAATTCCTGTGACCAGGTGGCTGTTTCTTTCCCATTAATTACTTGGAGCATCCAGAAGGCTATGTCAATGCAGTAAGCAAATTAGCAGAACACAACCATTTAACACTGAACTAACTTTAAAAGCCAAAAACATTGATGAGTAAAATTAATTTTCTTTAATAAATATTAAACATTTAAATGCCTAAGGTCTCCCCAAAAGGACACTACATGTAAATGGCTTTCAACACCATCTAGAGTCCCTAATCTCCAAATCTGAAGCCCTCTCCATGACCTCCCTGGGTACCAACCCTCTCGTTTTATCTTCAGATGGCATTCTGTAAACATATAACAACAGAAACCAAGATGTTTGGTATAACAGCTCAGAGACGGCATAACTGTAACAGCTGTTACATGTATACAGGCGGGAACATTGTTTATTTTGGGTAGCAAAATACTAACTTTTCAAGGACAGATAAGTTCTTAAATGATGTGTGATTTGATTTGATGCTATTAAAAATAAAGCCTTATACACGAATGCACTTATACTTCCGGAACAGAGTTTTACTTAGCTCGCTCAACAACTTTTTTTTGGAAATATTTCCTGTAATCACATTGCTCCTTTCCTTTGGGAGGTGGTAGAGGACTGAACTGCACATGTGCAAACCTGAAATGGCCACGGTAGTCGCATCGTAGCCTACATTAAGTTGTTCACCGTATTACATTTATCAAGCCTAACGTTTATGGCGACTCCCCACCACATAAATACCACAAGTCGCAAAAGTCACAAAATCACCTTTTGATAAAAAATTACAGGCTATACCTTGCGTTGTTGTCATTATGCCCACACTGGCATCTGATATAGAAATAAAACTGACAATGTTTACTGAATATTTCAAAATGTGTAGTTTTTATGAAAGTTCATTGTTCTTGTCTAGTAGTGAGATGTAGCCTAGGCTTATAATTAAATAGCCTAAGTAAAAATCACACACACACACACACGCATTAAACCTCAATGTGGCTTTAATGTTTTATTGATGACAAATTATGTATTATATTTGCTCTGTTGCATAAACACCATTGTCCAGTGTATGTGCGTGCGTGTGCGCGCGCGTGCGTGCGTGCATTCGTGCGTGTGATTTTTTTATTTATTAGTCGTCGTTTTGTTCCTACTATTATTTCCATAATTAGAATAAAATCAATGGAAATTACGTTTTATATTTAATTGCATGTAATTATTGTGAACTGGGCAGTACTCACTATTAATTATTAGCGAAGTAAGACTGGGAATATATTTTTCCTTAATGTTTAATTTCTCTCCTCCGCGCTAAATATGAGATATGGTTAATTAAGCTAATGTGTAATTAATAATTCAATAATGGTGTTCAAATCGACAAGACAGAATTAAGAACCATTTTTTAATTGCCTCTGACAATTCGACCTATTGTCTTGTACTTTCCAAATCTGCAAGAAGGAAAGGTATGTAATTTTAAAATTAACATGACAAGCTTTTGAAAGCTTGGAAAATCCCTTGTATTGGGTCAGTCTATTATGCGGAAAATGTTTCTGTAGCTGAAAAAAACATCTTCCCTGGTAGTAAAACATGCTGGAAAAATCGATACGGCATGTTGTTATGAAATTTAGGGGGGATCTTTTATTGTTCAAAGCGCGAGTGAGCCATAGCGACAAATCTCCGTTCTGTCTGTTTAGCAGCCTGTTTAACTGGATATCAATCAGATCGCTACCACTCCACACCACCCTGAGATGTAGTTCTTATCAAAGCAACCCCCCTAGTCCTGTTGTGACAGCTCTGATATTGTTTATTGAGGTGGATGTCAGGTTTAATTAGCAATCGATATGGAAAACGTTTTCCAACCACGTCTCTGACGTCACGGACGATTAACGTTCCTTATTGGTCCCAAATTCCCAAAGCCTAGGCTAATTATTGGGAGCTTGATGTTGATAAAGTAAAGCTGATCCTCCTCTTTATCGTGTCCCCTCCTCGGTAGCCACTCTCGCTGCATGCTTTCGAAGTCCCCACAACCAGCCTCCAGACGTTGGCCTCTCTTGTCCGGGAGATGATGGACAGTAGGATACTAGAGCACCCTCGCGCCCAGTATGGAGGCTCTCTCGGCGGGATGGTGGGCTTTCCGTACCATTTGAGCCATCATCATGCATACGAATTAGCCGGACACCAACTCCAGTCTGCAGCCGCGGTTCCTTTCTCCATAGACGGATTACTGAATGGCTCCTGCACAGCTTCCGTGGTTAATTCAAATCCTCTCCTCTCGTCTGGCTGCAGTATGAATGGAGATAACCAGCAGTACAAACTGACAGGTAAGCACGCGGGGTATAATACCATACAAAACCCCGGCTGCGAACCAAGAATTACACAAATGAGACAATGTCTCTATAGAATGCGGGGTTTACAATGAAAATAATAAACAAGGTTTTTTCTCTTTTCAGAAGGCATTTTGCTAACTAATCTGTCGTCCAAGAAACAAAGAACGGTATCTGGATGAGCTTATTTTGTTTGTTTTGATTATCACGGTATAAATAGTCGCTTTGCCTAAACTCGTGAATGGGTGTATCGTGCAGCGAACTAAATCAATACAGTAGGTACGATTCCAACAGAACCCTAGGTTATACAGAATATAGATCTAATAGCTTTAAATTACAGCGTCAATGAGACAACAAGGTAATATATTGGGAAAAAGAACTATGGAGTAACATGTAAATTGTTTCTTTGTTGTCTCGGGAAAGCAAAGCAGATTTCATACTGTAAATAAAAATTATTGTATTTTAAAAATACAAAGTGCCTCTTGTGAATTAACATTTATGTGATTTTGTACACTAATATTGGTATAGCCTACAAGCCTCCAAATTCGGTGACTACAACTGATTTATCCATTGTGAAGTGTAAAGATCATCCATATTATTAGACAAGCATTCATTTATTTGAATACTTCATTGTTAATGGCGAAATGCTGAAGTAACTAACAACACGAAGGAAATATAATGTCACGGCGTGTAGGCCCATCGTGCATGGACATGATACGCACTGCAAACTGAGATCAGTTTAGAGGCAGCTATAGCTACACAGTTGTTTTAAACTGTAAAGTGTGTGTTCACGAAACCTCTCTCTCCTTCGCTGTAGATTCTGCAGACCAAGACAAAGATAGCCCTGGTTGTAAGAGGAGAAGAACTCGTACAAATTTCACTGGATGGCAACTGGAGGAATTAGAAAAGGCTTTTACAGAGAGTCACTATCCGGATGTTTTTATGAGGGAAGCACTTGCACTGAGACTGGATTTGATAGAGTCCAGAGTCCAGGTAAATAACGTTTGTTTTGTGTTACTTTTTTCTCACAAAACGCCATTATTTTGTTACGTTTTAAAAGCAATTCATACGTTACATTTGAAAACACGACATCATAATAATAATAATAATAATAACAATAATTATAATAACAAGACCAATAATAATAATAATAATGAGGAACGATAACACAGATTCTAGTTATTTCCTTAAAAAATTCTACTGGCATGACTATAAATTATATTTGCAGGCTCTGACCAAGACTAATTATCCAATGAAGTTGAACTTCACATGGCAGTTCTGTCTTTTTTTTTTTCTTTCTTTTTTCTTAATTTATGAGATTAACACCTTTTAAAAACTTTGGTATTTTTATTGATATTGGCAACTTCAGTAATTACGCAGCTGGTTGGACAATACTTCAGAATAGATAGATATGTCGGTTTAACATTGTATTTCCAAGGTAGAAGTATTTAAAAATGAACAAAGGTTGGCTATGCTCGGGGAGGAATTGAACATACTGAATTATTTGACATCTCAATTTCAAGGACTTTATTCAGTATTTTCCGGAGGTCTTTAAGAGAAGTCGAGACACTCAATTTCTCTGTAATGCGATAATGAGTAGCTTTCATTGAGGTCAGTCAACACAAAGGCACACCCGCAGTCCAAAAAGGGGATCTGGCTAGCTTTTAGCTGTAGGCTACTGAAACAAAACGCATCTGTATGCTTTCATGGCATCCATAATAATATTTTACCCGATTTAAACATTTACATTTATCGATATTCACAAATCCAGTTTTGTTTTTGTATTTGATGTGTGTTGTGTATGTTTGAACGACTCGATTTCTGTATTTAATTAGTGTGCATGCGTTATTGCAATGAATATGTCAATGCGATGTACACTCTCATTTACGGATGCATGGAGACAATATTGTAACCTACCCAAATACGACAGATCGTATTATACCTCCGCAAAATTATTTCCACGAAAATTATTTTATGAAAGTATTTTCATAAGTAGCTGTTTGAATATGACCTTGAATTTTCTTTACATAAACCAATATTATTAGCATTTAGTAAATTTCCTTAATTAAGAAAATGAGTCTCCGTTGAATTTAACGTGTGCGAAAGAATTGGCCTGTAATCATGTGTGGGCCTACTCCGTATCTTTTAAAATGTTCAGCCATGTTTGTGGCAAATCTCTGGGGCCAAGTATCACTGGTATTTAACTGTAGGCTATTCACACGAGGAGGGCCCAATGTGTGGTTGGCTTCCGAACTTCCTTTTCCTTATGACTTAAAAAAAAAAAAAAAAATTAGGGCACATTTTATTATAAATTACGCAAAACAATTAGGCTGCTGTTGTCCAAAATGAGTAAGGCCAACACTGGCCTAAAAGAAAACAATGCACGGAGTCCACTGGAGCTGAATTGCATTCATTGGCTGAGATAAAGTAATTATTTTCCTTCTTCTCTGTGTAGGTTTGGTTCCAAAATCGCAGGGCTAAATGGAGGAAAAAAGAGAATACAAAGAAAGGACCTGGGCGGCCGGCTCACAACTCCCACCCAACGTCATGCAGCGGAGAGCCGATGGACCCCGAAGAAATTGCCCGGAGAGAACTTGAGAGGATGGAGAAAAAGAGAAGGAAGCAAGAACGAAAGCTTCTGAGATCACAGAACAAACTCGCATCGGGTGATTTATTCCACACGCCGGGATCAGACAGTGACAGCGGAGTTTCACAAATAACGGACAGTGAGCAGCCACCTAGTGTCTTTGGTTCGCGTTCACAATCGGCGGACCGAAACCAAACCGAATCAAGCTGTGACCAAACACGACTAAAAACGAACAGCCAAAGACACGTGGGACAGGACGCTAGCATATCAGAACTGGACTCCACCGACTGCAGTCACAACTTGTGTCCCAACGGCAGAACGTCCACTCTTCAGAAATTGAACCCTTTCAGTGTAGAAAGCCTTCTGTCGGACTCAACTCCACGGCGCAAACCCAATTTGGATTTTCCAGCTTTACCTACCCCACGGCCTTTGATAGGAAAAGGACATTTCTTACTGTACCCAATCACTCAACCGCTTGGTTTCATTGTACAACAGACTGCATTAAAGACAGGGCCAGGACCGGATACGGTTAACACGGCACATCGAGGCTTACCTGCTGACAGTTCCAATCAGTCACACTTTACGAGTACACATACAGGAGATATTAGCACAAATAATAACAATCACGACTGCATCAAAGTCAACAGCAACGGGCCCACAGACAAAGAACACTGCAGTTTTCCCGGAACAGAAAATTCTCCTCAAGACAGCCCTGTCCACGCGACGCACAACGGAACAGGCCATTCTCCTAGCGAAGCACACAAACGGCAGACGGAATGTAGCGTCCAGTCTCCGCTTCCAGAGTTAAAAGAGAAATCGTTGCAAGACTGCAGGCCTACAACTTGCTCTGAATCAAAGAGAACCAACAGTCCCACAGAAACAAACACACACTGTAAAGACATTGATATGGAGTAATGTAGAGAATCATATTGCTAAACACTTCTCACATTCCCAAAGCTCAGCACAAGATGCAAAATCTTTTGACGTATCAGTATATGTAAACTTCTCATTTCAAAGTTGATATATTGATATATTCTAATTCAGGTGGAAGATAAACTATCTGTATCTTTTGTGGGTTATGAAAATGTTTATTTAAATATTAGCAGCAGGACCTCTGTGAAAAACCGTAAAGGACATAAGAGAACAACACAATCCTCACTCGTAAAAATGCAAAGTATTAAGATATTTATGTAACGTTTTGATAAATAAACTTATTGTAACAGAAACAAAATGCGTGTGTGCCTATGATAGATAGACAGAGCTAAATAACCGTTTTCTAGCAAAGTCACATTTCGTGTTAGTTTGTTGCTTTAGAAATGTATTCATTTAAAAAGCTCCTTGAAATGAGGTTACGAGCCGGAGGCGATAGGACCCGGTCGGCTCCTGCAGAGTTTTGATATGAAAGTAATTATTTTTCCCGGTGGCCACTGCAGGCATTCTTTTTTATTTATTATTTTTTTTAGCCCGAGGGGTTATTATACATTACCGATTTCTAGTGATATGGAATCACATAAACTTCCTACAATAATAGAATTAGCATGAAAGGCTGGGGTGTCAAATTGAAAAAGGAAAATAATAGCCTCGGCAGCTGGGGGAGTGTGTGTGCATATTGGTTAGGAGATGGGAATTCGTGGGGCGGAATTTTCATGAGCTATTGTGTTTGTCAGGCCTCTTGTAGCTGGCTATATTAAGATAGATGTTCGATGATATCCCTCATTGTTCTGTCGCTTATATTGATGTTCCTGTGTTATCAGCCTATTGATCATCTGTCGCCTGTAATAGGGCAGGCGCAGCAAACGCGCCTCTTTACAAAAGGAGAGCACATTTGTTTTAATAGGGTTGGGGTCCTCTGGGATGTTTTAGGGTGGCTCTAGGACATCTGCACCGAGAAAATATTAGCAAAGATGGCCTGATGTAAAGCAGAGGTAAGAAAAGGGGGAAAATACGCGTATTCCGAAGACGCAATCTCCTGAATTTGCATGGCGCTTACTCCAAACGCCACCAGTTCCTCTGAAATTTAAACCCAAATTATTAAAAGCATTCATTCTG